>NW_017676487.1:0-37511 GCF_001879085.1 Nicotiana attenuata
CCCCCAGTGAGCGCGGGTACCCAGTGTGAGTGATGTGATGTAGCCTGAGGGGCTGTTGTTGTTTCATATTGAAGCCCGATGGGCCGTTCTTGATCTATGTTTCCCGAGGGGCGGTTCTTGATTTATGTTATGCCCGAGGGGCTGATACGAGTGATTGTGAGATAAACCTAGGGGCTGGTTCTATTGATATTTTGCCTGAGGGGCGGTTATGGTAAATGTTTTGCCCGAGGAGCTATTTTTTTATGTTTCTATACTTTTACTCACTACTTTCATCACTCGTTTTAAACTATTAAAAGGTGTTTTAAAAGGTTTTACTGAGCTGAGATGTTTTACGAGTTCTACTGCTTTACTGCATTGTTCTGGATTTATATTGTTTTTTTTGCTGTAGCATTATGCTGTGGTTTTCGTATTTTCTTACCGCTTAGGTTCCTTTACTTTTATTACTTACTGAGTTGGCGTACTCACATTACTCCTTGCACCTTGTGTGCAGATCGAGGAGCTTTGGGTCACGATAGCGAGTGTTGATATTGCTTACCAGCTGATCCTCGCAGTTGACTAGGTAGTTGCTTGGCATTCGCAGCCCAGTGCTTCTCCTCCCTATCTCATTGAGTCTTGTATTAGCATTTTTATCAGACTATGTTGTCCTTATCTCATTCCTAGACAAGTCGTAGTTGCTCATGACTGGTGACACCCCGATGTCGGGCAGTGTTTTGGTTCTGTATTGTCTACTTTGACTTATATTATGGGTTTATTAGCTAATTATTGACTTTAAAAGTTTAAATATGAATATCTGGTTGGTTTGGGGTTTGTGTCGGCTGGCCTAGTTTCACGTTAGGCGCCATCATGATCGGGTCCATTTTAGGGTTGTGACAAATTGATATCAGAGCATAGGTTACATAGGTCTCGCGAGTCATGAGCAGGTTTAGTAAAGTCTCGCGGATCGGTACTGAGACGTCTGTACTTATCCTCGGGAGGCTGCAGAACCTTTACTAAATCCCACATTCTTGAATTCTTATCGTGCGACATTGATTCTGCTTGAAATGTAACTCTTTGAACTCCTTCCACGCGTTCGTATGCGCACATGAGCGCTCGGTATCAGCTGTGCATCGATGACTTGTGATCCCCTTTTCGAGGGGCGAGATGTGTTTTCTATGCAATGATGTTGGGCCAGTTTAGAGGACTTGAGGCCGGGTTTCGCCTGTCGCTTGAGCACTGAGGTGTTGATTGTGTGAGCACGTGCTTTTGGACTTCTATATGTTTGGTAGTATCCCTATTAGTGGAAGTGATGACTGGATGACTATGTGATGAGTATGATGTGACTGTGAGATGTGTTCAAATGATTTGAATGAGAAGGGTCTGCTTGGGGGTAGTAAGAACTATCTGGTGCTTGATTTCCATCGTGATTTGATGTATGGCTCGAGTTGTGGGCATGATTGAAGGACATTTTCATGTTGCCTCGTTGGGAGGCGAAGTAGATTTCACGTTGTGATATGAGTTCTGACTTAGGAAGATTAAGTGACTGCGTAATGTTTATGACGGTGGAAGTGTATAAGAGATGTTAGTTTGAGGCAAAGCAGGTGGGTTATCTCCTGCTGAGTGTTCTGAAGTTTGTGTGATCCTTTTTGCTGTTTGTTGGAAGACCTCTTGTACCAGTGAAATATATGTGTTGCAATTTGAATTTGGATCGCTTAAAAGAGTGGGCTTAACTGTTACGAGGGTGAATGCGAGATTTGCAGAAGATTTGAAGTCTTAGATGGTCTGTGTTGTACGAGCTTATGAAGGATTGAGTTTAATCTCATTATGGTATTATGGGGGTAATAGAGTAGATTCAATAAGAGTTATTATGTGTTTTGATCTATGGCTTCGAGCCAAGTGGGGGAGTTTGCTATTGATTAGTTGATTGCACGGTTATGTGCTATGATGGTTTCAGTTTGAGGCGTACTGATGAATCAGTTATGGCTTACGGAGGTTGAGACCGAGGATGGCTCGAGTAAAGGAAATTTCAATAAAGGTTACGTTATGCTTTATGGGTATATGAGAATCATGGAATGACTTGAGCTATTATTAGTAAAGGATGTACGGTGCATAGAACAGGAAGTTGCTTGGTTGCATTAAGGTGAAGTTACACTTTGCGGTGTCGGAGTGCTAATGAGGCATAGGTTATTCGGTTCATTTGATCAGTCTAATTGCGGTTTGAGTAGAGTGGATGACTCTCGAGAATAGTTCTAATGGGTTCAAGATTTTACATGTAATAATTGGAGAATTTCAGGTTGTATATTTGGCTAGAAACTGAGGTTTTGCGTTGGAGGGTGCCAAGACTCGTAGTATTTCTATATCATTATGGGATTCTATATATCCGAATCAGGAAGGTAAAGGTAATGGCCTTGGATTCGCAGGAAGTCCCTTCAGGGCAGGTATTTTGAATGTGGTGTTTTTGGGAATGGTTAAGAGAGTATTCAGCGGCTTGTGAGCCTTAGACGATGTGGTTTTATGCTTGGGTCTCGTGTGATGAGTCTAGGTTGAGGAAATTGTGGTGTTATAGCAAGAAGGAGTATCAAGTTGAAGGTAAATCAGAAGGAAACTCGAATGGATAGGATAGCTTGGTAAGGCCGGATCAGCATGGTAAGGATATGATTAGTTCTTTGGGTGCTTACGAGGTAATGAGTTTCTACAGGTGTTTCGCGGCAATGCTCTTGTGTTTTAGTGCGTGGCTTGGTTGAGTTAGAAGGATTCAGTCCTGACGGTTTAGTTTTATGAAAATGGAATTCGGAGAGTTCTTGATGGTTTCTACCACGGTTAGAGATGTATATTTTCTACGAGCGTAAGGAGCATGGGATGTATAGTGATTTTCTTCTAGATGGGATTACTGGAAAGTTCTAGGCTAGTTGAGTACGTAGTTGCTTGTGGCTCAGAATGGATATGAAGTTCTCATATTTATCCTAGGATGGTATGGTATATGCGGTATGTTGTGTAGGATTGAGATTTGCATGTGTAAGGTCACAGTTCACTTTTGAAAGGAAGGTCACAAATTCTTAGGTAGCATGGACAATTTCAGATGACTAGATAAATGAGATCACTGATTGGTGTGGCTTGATGAGGGTATACATTTTAGAAAGGGCGACATGTTTGAGTTGAGGATACTTCATTAGTATTGCGGCACTCTCTTGTTGGATCGACTGCTGATATTCGAGTTTGCTTGGTGGCACAGAAGAATTATAGGAGTACCTCTCGTGGAATGATTGGGCATTAGAGGTGTGTTGTATATTCGGACGGTGGAGTTGGGATCGGATATGGTGATTCGCGTGCTGTATGGATTTAGTGACTGGGAGTCCTCATAAACAGGTTAGGTCGTGGTTGTGGACCGCGTATATCGGTTTTGTGTGGTAACTATTGTAGGTTTAGAGACCCAAGTGGATCCTTGTTGCTTAGTATGCTAGATTTTGGTGTGATATTGGATATGGACTGGTTGTCTCCGTGTCGTGTTACTCTAGGCTGTTGCGCTAGGACGGCAACATTGGCTATGCCGGGAATGCCACGGATTGAGTGGCGAGGTTAGACGGATTATGTTCCCAGTAGGGTGGTTTCATTTTTGAAGACCCAACGAATGGTCGGGAAGGGTTGTCTTTCTTATTTGGCCTTCGTGATGGATGTCAGTGCAGAGACTCCTACCATTGATTCAGTTCCGGTGGTGAGGGATTTTTCGGATGTGTTTCTTGCTGCTGGGCATGTCACCGGACATGGTTGTTGATTTCGGTATTGATTTGGTATCGGGCATCGTATCGTATGGCACCGACGGAGTTAAAGGAGTTGAAGGAGCAGCTTCAGGAACTCCTTGATAAGGGGTTCATTGGTAGGCCAATAGGGATGTGTTCTACATCGAGTCGGCTTGGTTGACTCCGAGTTGTATTGTTGAGGGATGTGTTGATTTGATTGTTATTGAGCTTATTAGTGATCCGGGGAGATCTATGAGTTACCTTTCCGTGTTGCGAGGCATTAGGATTTGTTGGTTATAGGCACATGTGGTGCGGTTTTATTGGGGTCTCTCAGTGGGATTCGAGCGGGAAGAGTATTGGGTATTGCTCGGCGGATGGCGTATCGGTTGTGTCCTTTCGGGTTTGTGTAATGCTATGTCAATTGCTTCGCCATGGTTATGATGATTTGCTTTGGTTCTAGACATCAAATTGCGTGTGGTTGTCGATTTTGAGCGTAGTGACTTGAGGTATTTCATGTGGACCAGTGTTTGGATAGGGTCGCGCATTGCAGCGAAGTTATGTGGAGGTATGACCCTTCGGTTTAGATTTGTGTGTTCTGTTTCTACGATGTGTGACGGGTTCTCATCATTATGTGTGGTGGTACTGGTGAGCTAGCGGTACAACTCTCTCATTTGAGTCATTTTCTTTCATGATTTGAGTACGTTCGGATTGTTGCTTATTGGTGCGCGGATTGCACGAGTTGTGGCTTTAGATTGTATTAATGTGTCATTTCACCAGAGTAGTTGTGTTGGATTAGATGAGATCGTTGGGATCTAGAATGAATACAATTGGATCCGATTTCAGCGTGTTGGAAGGATAATATCGATGTTTGGCTCAGAAATTTGTTGTGGTCCTTGCCAAAGGAGAAGTGGCTTCATGAATGGTTGATCTGAGGAATGGTTATGACTTTCTACGTGTTTCATTAATCATTGGCAGTACACAGAAGTGTTGGAATGAGGCTTTATTTGATAAGAGGCTTATTATCGATATTCGGTTGTTTTGAGCAGCTGTTGTGATTAGAAGTTATCGCTACGAGTGTTTGAGTTATGTGGTATATCATGTAATTGCATCTGAGGTTGCAGATATGGTTTGTTACAGCTTGTTCGGGCCTATTCAGAGTATAGATGCGAGATTCTGATCTTGTGGATGATTTCAGAAGTGGAAATGTGGTTCTAAGGTTCATGGGCTAGGTTGGATTGTGAAATTTCAGTTACATTGTATTATCAGACCTATATGCGATAGGCTGACGTAGGATCACCCTCGGGTATTTGCATGGTAAGGTGATACAACGACTTGTTGGCTTTTGGAACAACTATGGGCACGTTCGAGGACGAACGTATGTTTAAGTGGGGGAGGATGTAACGACCCGACCGGTCGTTTTGAGCTTTTGCACTTCGCTTGCCAGATCTCGGGCACGACTAGCCCCGTATTATGTATTGTGACTTATGTAAATCATCGGTTTTGGATTTCAGGTTAATCGGAATAGATATGGAAGGATAATTCTCAGCTTGAAGCTTAAAGTTTGAACGATTTGACCAAGTTTTGACTTGTTGGTATATGATCTCGGAATGGAATTTTTATGATTTGGTTAGCTCCGTTAGATGATTTGGGACTTAGGAGCGTGATCGGAATGTGTTTTGGAGGTCCGGAGTAGAGTTAGGCTTGAATTTGCGAAATTGGAATTTTGGCAATTTCCGGTTGATAGGTGAGATTTTGATATAGGGGTCGGAATGGAATTCCGGAAGTTGGAGTAGGTCCGTTGTGTCATTTGTGACGTGTGTGCAAAAGTTTAGGTCATTCGGACCAGGTTTGATAGACTTTTTGATCGAAAGCGAAATTTGGAAGTTTTTGGAATCCTTAGGCTTGAATTCGATGATGATTTGGTGTTTTGATGTTGTTTTGAGCGTTCCGAAGGTTGGAACAAGTTTGAATGATGTTATGGGATATGTTGGCATGTTTGGTTGAGGTCCCGAGGGCCTCGAGTGAGTTTCGGGTGGTTGAACGGACCAATTCAAGTTGAAAAAGATTGCAGAAAATCTGCTGTTGGTGTTGCAGGTTTTTGACCTTCGCGTTCGCAATGGAGACCCCGCGATCGAGAAGGGTTAGGAGGTGAGATAGTGGAATTTGGCCTTCGCGTTCGTGAAGGTGGTCCCACATTCGCGAAGGGCTGAGGCTCTTGGTCATCGCATTCGCGTGGGATTAGCCGTGTTCGTGTAGAGGAAAGGTAAGCAGTTGGGTCCAGGTTCATTGTGCTTCGCGTTCACGATCTAGGAGTCGCGTTCGTGATGGTCTAGGAAGCTGAAGCTTCGCGTTCGCGAGCTGGATGTCGCGTTCGCGTAAGAGGATTTTTGGTCAACAGAATTTTGTGCTTCACGAACGCTAGGCTTTGACGGCCTTCGCGAAGAAGGAATTGAAATCGCAGGGCAGAATGTGTAAAAGGCCATTTTTGCAATTTTGGGTCTAAGTTTCAACATTTTTGACTCGGTTTTGGAGCTTGTTGAGGGAGATTGAAGAGGGAATCAAAGAGAACTTCTTGGAGGTAAGAATTTCGGACTTAATACTCGATCCTATGTTGATTCTTACTTGTTTAAACATGATATATGTGGAGTTTAAAGCCTAAAATTGGGGAATTAGGGCTTGAATTGCGAGAGAGTAAATTGAGGATTTGAGGGGCCATTTGAGGTCCGATTTTGATGTTCTTGGTATGTACGAACTCATTAGAGGATAAGGATTTATTGGTGTGATTTTTATCGAATTCCGAGACGTGGGCCCGGGGGCGGGTTTGACCAATTTCGGGATTTTTGGTATAAATTGGATATTTTCGAGTGGGCTTTGTTCCCTTAGCATATTTTGTTGGTATAAACCTGTTTTTAGATAGATTTGGAGCATCCGGAGGCCGATTCGAGAGGCAAGGGCATCGCGGGCTAGAGATTGGACCGGATAGAGGTAAGTAATGATTGTAAATACTGTTCTGAGGGTATGAAACCCCGGATTTCACATCGTTATGCTATTTTTGAGGTGACGCACATGCTAGGTGACGAGCATGGGGTCGTGCACCGTTGGGTATTGTGACCTGGTCCGTCCCGTACGACTATTAAGTCGCGTATTTACTTGGAAACTATTTGATATTGTTATATTTTGGAAAGTATTACTGTGTTTGGGGCTAAATGCCGTGTCTGGGCCTTGTGCCGATTGTTTGGACCCTTAGGGGCTTTTATTACTAATTTCCTCTCTGTTGTTGGTTTGATATTTACACTCACTCTTGCTATGTTCTTACTGTTTTCATAACTCGGTTTTATTCACTCCTCTTGATTTCAAAAATGATATTTTTAGCCGAGTACTTGTTTTACTGTCAGCCCGAGAGGCTTGAGTGAGTTTTGACTGAGTGAGGCCGAGGGCTTGCGTTGTGAGGATGTTATGGGATCGGGCTGCGCGCCGCAGCATGTGGTACTGATTTGTGATATATGAGAGGCCGAGGGCCTGATTTATTATGCCACGAGGTGGCTTGTGATTGATATGAGGCCGAGAGCCTGTTTGATTATGCCACGAGATGGCTTGATATTGCGCTTGGGCCGTAAGGGGCCCCTCCCGGAGTCTGTACACCCCCAGTGAGCGCGGGTACCCAGTGTGAGTGATGTGATGTAGCCCGAGGGGCTATTGTTGTTTCATATTGAAGCCCGAGGGGCGGTTCTTGATTCATGTTATGCCCGAGGGGCTGATATGAGTGATTGTGAGATAGCCCGAGGGGCTGATACGAGTGATTGTGAGATAGCCCGAGGGGCTGGTTCTATTGATATTTTGCCTTCGGGGTGGTTATGGTACATGTTTTGCCTGAGGAGCTATTTTTTTACGTTTCTATACTTTTACTCACTGCTTTCATCACTCGTTTGAAACTATTAAAAGGTGTTTTAAAAGGTTTTACTGAGATGAGGTGTTTTACGAGTTCTACTGCTTTACTGCATTGTTCTGGATTTATTTGTTTTTTTTTTTGCTGTAGCATTATGCTGTGGTTTGAGTGTTTTCTTACCGCTCAACTGCCTTTACTTTTATTACTTACTGAGTTGGTGTGCTCACATTACTCCCTGCACCTTGTGTGCAGATCCAGGAGCTTTGGGTCGCGATAGCGAGTGTTGATATTGCTTACCAACTGATCCTCGGAGTTGACTAGGTAGTTGCTTGGCGTTCGCAGCCCAGTGCTTCTCCTTCCTATCTCATTTAGTCTTGTATTAGCATTTCTATGAGACTATGTTGTCCTTATCTCATTCCTAGACGAGTCGTAGTTGCTCATGACTGGTGACACCCCGATGTCGGGCTGTGTTTTGGTTCCACATTGTCTACTTTGACTCATATTATGGGTTTATTAGCTAATTATTGACATTAAAAGTCTAAAAATGAATATCTGGTTGGTTTGGGGTTTGTGTCGGCTGGCCTAGTTTCACGTTAGGCGCCATCACGACCGGGTCCGTTTTAGGGTTGTGACTGTAGACATGTAATTTTTGACCCTCCCTAAGATTTTACATATTTTAGCATTTAAATACTTAGTTTAGGTCTAATATAGTTATTTCAACTAATTTTGACTCTTTTACTTTATTTCGTCACAAAAATGAAAATTACAAAAAATATTTTATTTTATGTACCTTTCATAAAATTAAAAAAAAAATACAAAAATAGTACCTTATTCTTATCTTTATATAATCTTGAAAATACAAAAAATATAATAGTTTCATGTTTTAATATAGTTTAGTTTAATTAATTAGAATTAGTTTTTGCATTATGTAGTATAGTTATCTTATATTAAAGGAATTTAGCTATGGTTTTGAACAATAATTTTGGAGTCTTGGAGCCCAATTTTAAGACCCAACAAGACATGGACCTACCCCAATCTCCTAAATTAAGTCCAATACCCAATACCCATTAAACCTAATACCCTAAAAAAACCTTCTTCTATTAATAGACACAACCTAGGAACCTAATAGAGAAGAGAGGGAAATGAGCAGCTAACTGATCGCTGCCGACTCAACACTACTCTAAAGTAGGAAGAGCGGGTTGCAACAGCTTTTACCCGATAGTGGATCGGGATCGATTTTCCACAGGGAGCTAGAGAGGGAGTTGTATTATCTGCTTAGTTTAGAATTGTAGTTGTGCTTCTAATATCACTTCTAACATTTTTGGTTTTGATTTTTATATCTTCTACTTTAAGACTAATATTTAAAGCTAAATTATGCTATGGAGATATTGCTAAGTTGTAATTAATATAGAGAAAAGCACTAGGGTCGTGGCATTACCTAGGTGGCTAACCAACGGGTAGATGATAATAAGGATAAGTTGATATATTTGGGGCTTATGCTATAACCGTCGCACAATTGTCCCCACTCTCACACCTCTCGATAGAGAGAGTGATTTTGCCCAATTGACTCTCTCGAGACCAATTGGGTAGGCCAATTAGACCAAGCAACTAGGGTTCAAGTAGGGTGATTACTCTCTCGAGATTTAACCCGTTAATTAGGACTACCATTTCTCAGGGGTCCATCCCAATTCCTTGTTGGGTCAATTTTGGGGTCATGGACTCTCTTTCTCAAGAAGAGTTAAACCCACAAAGCTAGAATCAGTGTTTGTAACCACCAATCCTTAATTAAAACCTAAAATTAACCCAAATAGCAAACACCCAATATCATCCTAACCTTAGATGGCAACACCCATCAATTACCCACACTAGGATTGAGCCACAACCCTAGCTAATGGGTTATAATTAAAGAAGAAACAGAATAATCAGAAGAAGAATTAAACATAATAATTAATTACTGATGAGAAACTACAAGAATCTATTGAGAAATTAATGCTAAAATGCCAAAATAGGCTAAAACCTCAGTTCTCACGAGCGCAGCTCAATATCTGGTGCAAAACTTAACCTAAAAATGGAAAAAGGATCTATTTATAGTGGCTGAAAAACTTGGACAAAAAAACCCTGCGGGGTCAGCGCGGACCGCGCAAACATGACCGCGGCTGCACTGGCTCTTGAACTCTTGGCTTTTACATCTCTAAAGTTGAGGACCGCGGACCGCGTAAAAATGTAACGCGGCCACGGTAGAAATTAGCGCGGCCGCATTGCTTGGAAAGGGTCGAAAATAGGATCTCTAAATCTCTGCTCCGCGGACCGCGTAAAAGTGCAGCGCGGCCACGGAGCTTGACCGCGGACCGCGTTGGATTGACCGCGGCCGCGTAGCCTCCCCTTAAATTTTGCCATTCTCTGAACCTCCTAGTGCGGCCGCGGTCATAGTTGCGCGGTCTGCACTAGGGCCTCTTTTCCTCAACTTCCTTGATCTTTGATACTTGAGTAGGTTTCGCTCCTTTTTGAGCCGATCTTTGACTTTCGTCCCTATGTCGATCAAACCTGCAATCAAGTACAACTTGTGAGCATTTTGGGACTATTTTGTGTCAATTTATGATCAAAGCGTAGGCAAGTAAGGGTATAAAACACATTAAAATCCTAACTTATCACTAACGAAGAGAGCTACAGCCGAAAAGGACCAAATACATACCCCCCCTATCGATCTCATCTTCTTCTTCGGAGAAAAAGAGCCAATTTCCATGGTTTCTTCTTAACCAAAAACCAACGACCCTTTCTTCATCACCTTCAACCAAGAGAACATGAGCACACCCTCACTAACCTAGACCTCTCTGCTGTTTCTTCATCTCACAATCGACAACCATCTTCAGCACCTAAAAATAACCCTTGGACAAACCCCAAAAAACGGAACCCCTCCCAAGAGCAGTTGTTCAACGCCCAGTCAAACCACAGCCGCGACACCATCCCTTATACAAAAGCGAAAGAAATACTCTATTTTCTTCTTGCATTTTTTTTGACTTTCGTCTCAAAAATCAAAGGTGTCGTTCTTTGGTTTTCATTCCAAAGTCGAGGTTATTTAAGCTCGTGTATGGTTCGAAAGTTCTTGTACTGATTCGAGGCTTCATTAATAGTCTCCGATCCAAGGTTGTGTCGAGTTCGTTGAGGGTCTACGTCGAGGTTCTCCGGTCAAAATCGTGTCCGATCTGGGTCGAGTCGGTTGTCGTCTTTGTTTTGGCGTTGCAGTAGAAATTTATTTTGAATGAAAGTTCAGAAGATTTTCTTCGCCAAAGTCCGCCATTCTCGTCCGATTTAGTTCGCGATTTGGGTGTATCACTGTTTCTATTTTCTACTACTTTATTAAAAGGAGTTTCAACCAAACAGGTTCATTTCTCACTGATCTTGTTTTGTTGTTTCATATATTTGTTGAAATTTCAGCATTGAGCTTAGGCTTAAATCTTCAAAATAAGTGTTTGAGTTTCTGGTTTAATTTTGTTTGACACACTCAGTTGTTTCATTCGATAGTCTGCCTCGTTTTGTTGCTTACTTCGTTTGAAATTAAAGTGATAGGTTTCTAAGTATACTGAATTGCTTTGCCGCTTTTGGGAGTCCTCTACTGTTCATTATTAAAGTTGAATGAGGCGTAAAAACGGACAGTGGGGTTTGAACATGACTAAAGAAAATCGGCCGAACAATCTTAATATTAATAAAAATGTCATTAATTGTGTACACGTTCGCGTGACATGATTACAATTTATAAAATGAATATTCGTAGTTTGCTTCAGGCACGTGTAATGTATTGTCGTGGTTGTGGACACGTTCGCGTGACATAATTACGATTTTAAAAACAAAATCGGAGGATGCGTTCGCGCAACTTCGACTAAACTTTCTTAATAATAACAAAGCGTTATTAATTGTGGACACGTTCGCGTGACATGATTTTTGACGCGCCAAACAAATGGGTACACATGCGCGTGACCTGTTTTAAGATAATTTCTTAATTAAAACGGCAAATGCACATAGGTTCAAAAATGAGTAATTAGACAATTTCATTAAGCCAAGTATGATCAAACCGACCGTGCTAGAACCACGGAACTCGGGAATGCCTAACACCTTCTCCCGGGTTAATAGAATTCCTTACACGGGTTTCGGTGTTCGCAGACCATAATTAGAGTCATCTTCCTCGATTCGGAATTTTTAAACCGGTGACTTGGGACACCATAAATTATCCCAAGTGGCGACTCTGATTCTAATATAAGTAATCCCGTTTCGACTGTCACTTAAATTGGAAAAAACTCCCTTATATCCCTTCCCGGGGTAGGAACAAGGAGGTGTGACAGTGACAAAGACTTCCCGCGCTTGCCTTAACTAATTTACGACTTGCGGGGATGGTTGGTTCGGGATTTGGAGGAGTTTGGGTTGAAATTAGCACACTTGATTCCTTAAGATTTTCTTAAAAGGCTAAGTTTGACTTTGGTCAACATTTTTAGTAAACGGACCCGGATCGTCCGTAGGAAAATATGGCACCTGGGCGTATGCTCGGAATCAAATTCGGAGGTCCCTAGCCCGAGTAATGAATTTTTGTTGAAAATTGTTAAACTGGAAATTCTAAGGATTTAATGAAATCGAATAATGCTTGATCATGTTGGTATCGGGCCTATATGTTGGTTCCGGAGCCCGGTACAGGTCCAATATAACATTTAAGACTTGCCCGCACAATTTGGTGTCAATCCGAGTAGTTTAAGTACATTTCGGCACGTTAGAAGTGAATTGAAGAACTTGAAGTTCATAAGTTTGATTCAATAGTTTTTAGGGGTGATTCTTATATTTAGCGTTGTTTTGGGCGTTTTGAGGGTTTGAGCGAGTCTGTTTTATGATTTCAAACTTGTCGGTATATTCGGGCAGGGGCACGGGGGCCCCGAGCGTCAATCGAGCGAGGCCCGAGTGAAGTTGGAAATTTTGGGAAGGAGCTGAAGCTCCAGCTATCTGTCATAACCGCACCTGCGGTTGGTCAGACGCAGGTGTGAGACCGCAGAAGCGGTTTTTCTCTCGCAGGTGCGGCCAAGCCAGGCCAGGCCCAAAGCTGCAGAAGCGGCTTGAATCTCGCAGATGCGGCCCAACGACCCAGCTGAGATTCCGCAGTAGTGGGCCCTTTCCGCAGATGCGGTGGGCGCAGATGCGGTGGGCGTAGATGCGGTGGGCGCAGGTGCAGCCCATGATCGCAGATGCAGAAATCACTGAAGTAGTGAGCTCATTTAATACGGGCTCCAGGCCATTTTTGCCCATTTTTTCACTCGTTTATTGGGCGATTTGGAGCTCTTGAGAGAAGATTTTCACCTAGCATCTTGAGCTTTGGATCGTTCGGCTCCAAATTGAGGTGTTTGAGCACGTTCTTGGTATTGGAAGCACGTTTTTGAGCGAGGTGAGTCTCCTTTCTAACCTTGTAAGAGGGAATTGTCCCCATAGGTGAGTTAATCAATCATGTTTGCTAATTGTGAGGGCTACACACGCACGAGGTGACGAGAGTCCGTGCGTAGCTACTAGTATGTTAGTTGTCCGGGTAGTTTAGGACTCGTATCATGCTATGTTTATAAATGCCTATATTCTTTCATGTTAATGAGATCATTTAGGACTTGTTAGGAGTTGGAAGCAATGTATAAAAAATGCATGTACTCACTTGATGACTCGTATGAATTTATTTGATTATGATTGTGCCTTATGTGCCCTCTTGATGATGATTGATTATTTGTGGATCGGGCCGATCGCCTCGGTAGAAACAGATGCATCTATGGTTCGCGCCACTCGACCCTCTGGCAGTGCACATTTCCTTTTACGTTGGACCGGGCGTACGACCTCGGCCTAATGTGCGCATGTTATCTATGTGATTTCATATTCATGACGAGTCTTATTAAATGCCCTGAAATGTAAATAGCTAATAATGAAATTGTCTAGGGAATGACTTATTGTATATATATTGTGACATCTATGCGTAGTAAAACACTTCTTATATAATTGACCCTAGTAAGTGTCAAGTCGACCTCTCGTCTCTACTTCTTCAAGATTAGACAGGATACTTACTGGGTATATATTGTCCATGTACTCATACTACGCTTCTGTACTTAATTGTACAGGATCTGTGGCAGGTACATCTGGCTATCAGTCTGGTGCGCACGTTTGATCGTAGTTCGAGATTCCATGGTGAGCTGCCCCTTTTCCTATGCCGACCAGCAGCGTGATGGAGTCTTTTTCTGTATTTTTGCTGTCTATTCTAGTTCTGACAGTAGGTAGACTATTCTATTATATATTCTACTAGATGCCCTTGTACTTGTGACACCAGGTCTTGGCACACACATTAGTAGACTATTCTTTTGGGGTTGTATAACTATTTCGGTTTGATGTAAATCATTTCCTGTTTTAAAATTCAAATTAGAGTTTGCGCTAACTGTTTTGGAAAAATAAAACAAAAACTTTTAAAAAATTCCCCGTTGGCTTCCCTGACAACGGTGTTGGGCGCCATCACGACCTCGAGTGAAATTGGGTCGTGACAACATGGTATCAGAGCACTAGGTTCACGTAGTTCTCACAAGTCATGGGCAAACCTAGTAGAGTCTTGCGGATCGGTACGGAGACGTCTGTATTTATCTTCGAGAGGCTATAGGGTGTTAGGAAACTACTCTTTCTTCAATTCCTATCATGCAGTGGTTAGTGTATTAAATTTCCCTCTTCTATTCTCTCACAGATGGTGAGGACACGCACGACCGATGTTCCAGACCCGGGAGGAGCTGCTCCCCCCGTTGCTAGAGGCCGAGGCAGAGGCCGGGGGAGGGCACCAGCCCGAGGTAGGGGATGAGGGCGTCCCAGAGCTGTTCCAGTAGCACCACCAGCGGATCCTGCAGGGGATCCTATCACTAAGGAGCAGGGCGAGGTGCCCGCAGCTAAGCCTACCTCGGCACACTTCATGACAGCACCGGGTTTTCAGGAGGTCATGGGCCGTATGCTGCGGTTTATGGATACTATGACTCAGGCTGATTTATTTCCAGCGGATCCAGCTACATCACAGGCAGGAGGGGGAGCACAAACCCCTATTGCTTAGGCTCCTGGACATGCAACTACAGTGTATCAAACTCCGGGTGCACTACCCGCGGATGGGGCTCAGCTAGTTGCTGCAGTAGTACCCGAGCCCGGACCAGCTGCGTGTGGTGATCCGCAGAAGTTGTTGGACTGATGGACCAGACTACACCCTCCTATCTTCGGAGGGGAGCGTAATGAGGATGCCCAGGATTTCATTGATAGGTGCAGGGACAGACTACACAACATGAGGATATTGGAGTTGCATGGGGTTGACTTCACTACTTTCCAGTTGGAGGGAAGGGCCCGTAGATGGTGGCAGTCGTATGTTCTTGGCAGGCTAGCAGGTTCTCCTCCCATCACTTGGAGTGAGTTCACACAGTTATTTCTGGACAAGTATATCCTACCCTCTGAGAGGGAAGAGCTACGGTTTCAGTTTGAGCAGCTTGAGCAGGGTCAGATGTCTGTGACCGACTATGAGGCGAGGTTTTTTGAGCTATCCCGCCATGCATTGATGATACTTCCTATTGATGCGGAGAGGGTGCAGAGGTTTGTTGCAGGATTGCATTCTGGAATTAGGGCCAACATGGCCCGAGAGGTGGAGATGGGGACTCCTTATCAGCTAGTGGTGGAGATTGCTCGCAGGATCGAGGGCTACCGTCTGAGAGGTAGGGAGCAGATGCAACAGGACAAGAGGGCTAGATTCTCCAGAGAGTTCAGAGGTGCCCCGACTAGGGGTAGAGGTCAGTTCGGGAGGGGTTAGCCCAGCAGGCCCCCATATTCAGCGCCACCACCTGCTCGGGGTGCTCCAGCACGCCCCTATTTCAGCGCCATGCCAGAGAGTTTTTATCGCCCGCCAGCTATTCAGGGTTCCTCCGGTGGGTATTCAGGTCCCAGGGTTCTTCTGGTCCTTATTTCAGTGCTATGCCGGAGGGTTCACATTGTCCACCGGCTATCCAGGCTTCTTCTAGTGGGTCTATAGGCCATCAGGGTCAGCCATCGGGACAGCAGGCCGCCGCACCGCGAGGTTGTTTTGAGTGCGGAGACCTCGTCCATATGAGGAGATACTGCCCCAAGCTTCGGGGCAAGGCAGTACAGCAAGGTCAGTAGCCTATGATTTCAGCACCGATTGCTTAGCCGCCTAGAGGCGGGGGATAGAGTAGTAGGGGCCGTCCTAGAGGTGGAGGCCAGATAGGGAGAGGTTATCCAGCTACTGCTCAGTCAGGTGAAGGCCAGCCAGTCGGCTCTCCAGCCAGATTCTATGCTCTTCCGGCCAGACCAGATGCATTGGCCTCAGATGCCGTTATCACAGGTATTATTTCCGTCTGTGGCAAAGATGCTTCGGTATTATTTGATCCAGGGTCCACCTATTCATATGTATCATCTCTGTTTGCTCGTTTTCTGGTTATTGCTCCTGAGCCTTTGGGCACTCCTGTTCATGTGTCCACTCCTGTGGGCGATTCTGTGGTTGTGGATCGGATCTACCAGTCCTATGTGGTCACATTATGTGGTTTCGAGACTAGAGCGGACCTCTTGTTGCTTGATATGATCGACTTTGAGTTCATCCTGGGCATGGATTGGTTATCCCCATACCACGCCATCCTAGATTGCCATGCCAAGACTTTCACATTGGCGATGCCAGGGTTTCCAAGGATAGAGTGGAAGGGTTCCACAGTTGATACATCTAGCCGGGTTATTTCTTTTCTGAAGGCTCGATATATGGTCGAGAAGGGGTGCTTAGCTTATCTAGCTTATGTACGGGACACCACCGCAGAGTCTCCGACGATTGATTCAGTTCCAGTGGTTCGAGAGTTCGCAATGTGTTTCCTTCTGATATTCCTGGCATGCCACTAGACTGCAATATTGATTTCTGTATTGATTTGGCCCCAGGCACCCAACCTATATCTATTCCACCGTACAGTATGGCTTCGAAAGAATTGAAAGAGTTGAAGGAGCAGCTTGAGGAGTTGTTGGCAAAGGGGTTTATTAGACCCAGTGTGTCACCTTGGGGTGCACCAGTGTTGTTTGTGAAGAAGAAGGATGGCACCATGCGGATGTGCATTGACTACCGCCAGTTGAACAAGGCTACCATCAAGAATAAGTACCTGTTGCCGCGCACTGATGATTTGTTCGACAGTTGCAGGGTGCTAGGGTGTTCTCTAAGATTGACTTGAGATCAGGGTACCATCAGTTGAGGATTCGGGACTCAGATGTTCTGAAGACTGTTTTCCGTACTAGATATGGTCATTACGAGTTTCTGGTGATGTCCTTTGGCTTGACCAATGCCCCAGCGGCGTTTATGGACTTGATGAACAGGGTGTTCAGACCTTATATTGATTCCTTTGTTATCGTCTTCATTGATGACATCTTGATATACTCACGTAGCCTGGGGGAGCACGAGCAACATTTGAGATTAGGTCTTCAGATCTTGCGAGAGCAGAAGCTATATGCTAAGTTCTCCAAGTGTGAGTTTTGGCTGGAGTCAGTGGCATTCTTGGGGCATATTGTGTCTGCAGAGGGTATTCTGGTGGATCCCAAGATGATTGAGGCAGTTCAGAGTTGGCCACGTCCTACCTTAATGACCGAGATCAGGAGTTTCCTGGGTTTAGCAGGTTATTACCGGCGATTCGTGTAGGGCTTTTCATCTATTACATCACCTCCGACCAAATTGACCCAGAAGGGTGCTATTTTCTGTTGGTCCGATGACTGTGAGGCGAGCATTCAGAAGCTCAAGACAGCTTTGACTACAACACCAGTTCTTGTGTTACCTTCCGATTCGGGGATGTATACGATATATTGCGACGCTTCACGCGTTGGCCTGGGTTGTGTATTGATGCAGGAGGGGAGAGTTATTGCATATGCCTCCCGTCAACTGAAGATTCATGAGAAGAATTACCCTGTGCACGATCTAGAGTTGGCGGCGATTGTTCATGCTCTTAAGATATGGAGGCATTATCTGTATGGGGCGTCATGTGAGGTTTACACTAATCATCGCAGCTTACGACATTTGTTCAAGCAGAGGATCTCAATTTGAGGCAGCGCAGATGGCTTGAGTTACTAAAGGATTATGACATCACCATTCTTTATCATCCGGGCAAGGCAAATGTGGTCGCGGATGCCTTAAGTAGGAAAGCAGAGAGTATGGGTAGCTTGGCATTCATTCCAGCGGAGGAGAGGCCACTAGCTTTGGACATTCAGTCCTTCCCTAACAGACTTATGAGGTTGGATATTTTAGAGCCCAGCCAAGTCCTTGCGTGTGTTGTCGCCCAGTCTTCATTATTGGGGGAGATCAAGGCCCGGTAGTTTGATGATCCGCATTTGGCAGTTCTTAGAGAGATGGTGCTACAGGGTAGTGCCAAGGAGGTTTCTATTGGCGAGGATGGTGTCCTGGGACTCCAGGGCCGCCTATGTGTTCCTAATGTTGATGGCTTGAGGTAGAGGATTCTAGCGGAAGCACATAGTTCGCGGTATTTTATTCACCCAGGTGCTACGAAGATGTATCGTGACCTGAGACAGCATTATTGGTGGCGACAGATGAAGAAGGACATAGTGGAGCATGTGGCTAAGTGTTTGAATTGGCAGCAGGTTAAGTATGAGCACCACAGGCCAGGTAGCCTACTTCAGCAGATGCACATTCTTGAGTGGAAGTGGGAGCGCATCACTATGGACTTCGTAGTGGGGTTGCCCCGGACCTTGCGGAAGTTTGATGCAGTGTTGGTCATTGTCGACAGGTTGACCAAGTCGGCACACTTTATTTCGATTGTGACTACTTACAGTTTAGAGATGCTGGCTCAGATACATTCGGGAGATAGTCCGATTGCACGGTGTGCCTACTTCCATCATATCAGATAGAGGCCCTCAGTTCACTTCCCATTTCTGGAGAGCCGTTCAGAGTGAGTTGGGGACCCGCGTGAGCTCAGTACAGCATTTCACCCTCAGACCGACGGGCAGTCAGAGCGGACAGTTCAGATTCTGGAGGACATGCTTAGGGCATGTGTGATTGACTTTGGAGGACAGTGGGATCAGTTCCTTCCTTTGGCCGAGTTTACTTACAATAATAGTTATCAGTCCAGCATCGAGATGGCCCCATTTGAGGCTTTATACGATCGGCGATGTCGTTCCCCTATCGAGTGGTTTGAGCCCGGAGAGGCTAAGTTGTATGGTACGGATCTGGTGCATGATTCTTTGGAGAAGGTGAAATTCAGGAAAGACTTTGCACAGCGCAGTCCAGACAGAAGAGTTACGCGGATCAGAAGGCGCGTGATCTATCATTCATGGTCGGCGAGAAGGTTCTCTTGAAAGTCTCGCCGATGAAGGGTTTCATGAGATTCGGGAAGAAGGGCAAGTTGATCCCAAGGTTTATTGGTCCATTTGAGGTGTTGAAGCGAGTTGGGGATATGGCATATGAGCTTGCTTTACCTCCCCGCTTATCGGGCGTCCATCCGGTTTTTCATGTGTCTATGCTCCGGAGGTATCACGCCGACTGGTCCCATATGTTAGATTTCAGCACTATTCAGCTAGATGAGAGATTGAGCTACGAGGAGGAGACAGTTGCCATTATTGATAAGCAAGAGCGCCAGTTGAGATCCAAGAGGGTTTCTGCAGTAAAGGTCCAGTAGAGGGGCCAACCAGTCGAGGAGGCGACCTGGGAGTCCGAGGAGGACATGCAGAGCAAATATCCACACTTATTCGGCACTTCAGGTATGAATCTAAACCCCATCGAGGACGAACGTTTGTTTAAGAGGTGGAGGATGTAACGACCCGACTGGTCGTTTCGCTCTTTAGAACCCCGTTCCCCTAAATAAGACTTCCCGCGCTTGCCTTAGCTAATTTACGACCTGCGGGGATGGTTGGTTCGTGATTTGGAGGAGTTTGGGTTGAAATAAGCACACTTGATTCCTTAAGATTTTCTTAAAAGGCTAAGTTTGACTTTGGTCAACATTTTTATTAAACGGACCCGGACTCGTGTTTTGACGGTCCCGGAGGGTCCGTAGGAAAATATAGGACCTGGGCGTATGCCCGAAATCGAATTCCGAGGTCTCTAGCCCGAGTAATGAATTTTTGTTGAAAATTGTTCAACTGGAAATTCTAAGGATTTAATAAAAGCGAATAATCCTTGAACATGTTGGTATCGGGCCCGTATGTTGGTTCCGGAGCCCGGTACAGGTCCAATATAACATTTAAGACTTGCCCGCAAAATTTGGTGTCAATCCGAGTAGTTTAAGTATGTTTCGGCACGTTAGAAGTGAATTGAAGAACTTGAAGTTCATAAGTTTGATTCAATTGGTTTTAGGGGGTGATTCTTAGATTTATAGCCCGTTTGGCCAAGCTTCTAAAATCAGCTTATATTGAGAAGTGCTTTTCTCAAAAGTACTTTTAAGAAAAGTGCTTTTGGTGAGAAACAGTTTGTGTTTGGCTAATTAATTAGAAAAGCACTTTTGAGCAGTAATTAGTGTTTGGCCAAGCTTTTGAAAACTGCTTCTAAGTATATTTTTCTCAAAAGTGCTTCTCAGAAAAGTGATTTTGGAGAGAAGCTACTTTTTTCTGCTTCTCCTCAAAAGCACTTTTTTTCCTTCCAAAAGCTTGGCCAAACACCTCAAATTTTGGCCAAAAGTGCTTTTGGCCAAAAAAAGCACTTTTGGCCCAAAAAAAGCTTGGCCAAACAGGCTATTAGCATTGTTTCGGGCGTTCCGAGGGTTCGAGTGAGTCCGTTTTATGATTTCAAACTTGTCGGTATATTCGGCGGGGCCCAGGGGCCCCGAGCGTCAATCAAGCGAGGCCCGAGTGAAGTTGGAAATTTTGGGAAGGAGCTGAAGCTCCAGCTATCTGTCATAACAGCACCTGCGGTTGGTCAGCCGCAGGTGCGAGAATGCAAAAGCGGTTTCCCTCTCGCAGGTGCGGCCAAGCCAGGCCAGGCCCAAAGCCGCAGAAGTGGCTGTTTTTCCGCAGAAGTGGCGTGAATCTCGCAGATGCAGCCCAACGGCCCAGCCGTGATTCCGCAGAAGTGGGCCCTTTCTATAGATGCGGTGGGCGCAGGTGCGGCCCATGACCGCAAATGCGTAAATCACTGAAGCAGTGAGCTCATTTAATACGGGCTCCAGGCCATTTTTGCCCATTTTTTCAGTCGTTTATTGGGCGATTTTGGAGCTCTTGAGAGAAGATTTTCACCTAGCATCTTGAGCTTTGGATCGTTCGGCTCCAAATTGAGGGGTTTGAGCACGTTCTTGGTATTGGAAGCACGTTTTGGAGCGAGGTGAGTCTCCTTTCTAACCTTGTAAGAGGGAATTGTCCCCATAGGTGAGTTAATCAATCATGTCTGCTAAATTTAGGGCTACGCACGCACGAGGTGACGAGAGTCCATGCGTAGCTACTAGTATGTTAATTGTCCAGGTAGTTTAGGACCCGTATCAGGCTATGTTTGTAAATGCCTGTATTCTTTCATGTTAATGAGATCACTTAGGACTTGTTAGGAGTTAGAAACAATGTATAAAAAACGCATGTACTTACTTGATGACTCGTATGAATTTATTTGATTATGATTGTGCCTTATGTGCCCTCTTGATGATGATTGATTATTTGTGGATCGGGTCGTTCGCCTCGGTAGAAATAGATGCATCTATGGTTCGTGCCATTCGACCCTCTGGCAGTGCACATTTCTTTTTATGTTGGACCGGGCCGTACGACCTCGGCATAATGTGTGCATGTTATCTATGTGATTTCATATTCATGATGAATCTTATTAAATAACCTGAAATGTAAATAGCTAACTATGAAATTGTCTAGGGAATGACTTATTGCATCATGCTATAAATTGCTATATATATATATATATATATATATATATATATATATATATATATATATATATTAATTATATATATATTATATATATATATATATTGTGACATCTATGCCTAGTAAAACACTTCTTATATTATTGACCCTAGTAAGTGTTCAAGCCGACCTCTCGTCTCTACTTCTTCGAGATTAGACAGGATACTTACTGGGTACATTATTGTCTGTACACTCATACTACGCTTCTGTCTTAATTGTACAGGAATCTGAGGCAGGTACATCTGGCTATCAGTCTGGTGCGCACGTTTGATCGTAGTCCAAGATTCCACGGTGAGCTGCCCTTTTTCCTATGCCAACCAGTAGCGTGATGGAGTCTTTTTCTGTATTTTTGCTGTCTAATTCTAGTTCTGACAGTAGGGTTAGACTATTCTATTGTATTTCTACTAGATGGCCCTTGTACTCTGTGACGCCAGGTCTTGGCACACACATTAGTAGACTATTCTTTTGGGGTTATATAACTAATTTCAGGTTTGATGTAAATCATTTCCTATTTTAAATTTCAAAAATGAGTTTGCGCTAATGTTTTGGATAATAAAACAAAAACTATATTAAAAAACTACGCGTTGGCTTGCTGACAACGGTGTTGGGCGCCATCACGACCTGGAGTGAAATTGGGTCGTGACACTAATAAAAATGAAATAAATGTTCTAAACACGTTTGATTGGTTAGTGTGATTGTTTGAGAACTAAATATATCGTAATGTCTTTATAATGGTTAACTGGATAAAGTTAAGTTGGCAGTCCCAAAGAAAATGCAATTAAACTTTGTGTAATTCGTTGTATCAAAACTTTATACTAATAAAATGAAATAATGATCTAACACGTTGATTGGTTAGTGTGATTGTTTGAGAACTAATTATATCGTAATGCTTATTAATGGTTAACTGATAAAATTAAGTTGTAAGTACCGAAGAAATATTGTGATTAAACTTTGTGCAATTCGTTATAGAAAAACTTATACTAATAAAATGAAAATAAATGTCTAAACACGTTTGATTGGTTAATCGAATATTGAGAACTAATATCGCGTAATGTCTTATTAATGGTTAACTGGATAAAGTTAAGTCGTAGTCCCAAAGAAATATTTGATTAACTTTGTGCAATTTCGTTATATAAAACTTATACTAATAAAACGAAAATAAATGTCTAAACACGTTTGATTGGTTAATGTGATGTTTGAGAACTAAGATATCGTAATGTCTTATTAATGGTTAACTGGATAAAGTTAAGTTGTAGTACCGAAAAAATATATCATTAAACTTTGTGCAATTCGTTATATAAAACTTATACTAATAAAATGAAATAAATGTCTAACACGTTTGATTGGTTAATGTGATTGTTTGAGAACTAAATATATCGTAATGTCTTATTAATTACCCTTACAATATGTGTCACAACATAGCATATAATGGAGAATAAAAGGGTCAATTTTATTATATACAACTTATAAATTTTTCTGGGCTTCACGCGATCATATTTGTCAAAAAATTAATATGCTAATAATTAATTTAGAAATTATCCTCTTTTCTATGAGACAAATATATTTATATATAGTATTATTAGGTTAATGTGTGCCTTTGAAGCATTAAAAAAGAAAACTTAATTTACAATTAAATAATTATTTATTATTTTGATTAAAACTCTTATTATTTTGGTACAATTAAAAGTCTAATTTTAATAAACTTAAAACTTTTGAACATAGTATTTGTAATGTTTATCTCAATAACTAACGTGGCAAAATATTAGAACATATATCAATTAACAAATCGGTCACTCCTAATTAGTCCGCTAGTCGTCTTCTTCAGTCGTTCTTCTCTGCGTCGTTCTGAATCATCTTTCCCAACAAAACCTTCTCCATGTCTCTGGTTTTTTCCAGTACAACACACCCATTCGAGTCCTTCCCAATATGCCTCAGTCCAGTAGTCCACCACCCATCAACACCTTCTCTGCCCTAAAAAAAACACAGATCTTGATTTCAGAAACCTGCAGCATGGAAACTCAAAGATTGAAGACAAAAAGCTTCAAAGGAGACAAAAGGACTAGTATAAATTACTACATAGCAGCGAAATTGAATGTATTTTGTTTCCCATCTCTTCAAATCTTTACTTAGGGAAATCAATTTTCCCAAATTTTTGGTCAACGCACCCGATCTTGTCTGACTGGATCCGACACAGATCCCACACCCTTACCCGTGTCAGTGTCGTGTTGACACGGGTACGTCACTGAAAGTGTCGTGTCCGAGTAACTTAGGTTGAGACTGATGCAAGTGTGTATGGGATTAGAGCAGTACTGATGCAGCAGGGTCATCCCATTGCTTTCATTAGCAAGGCTTTATCTCACAAGAAAGCTCTTATGCCTGTCTATGACAGAGAACTCCTTGCCATTGGTCATGCAGTAGTCTCAATACTTATTGGGACAAAGATTCATTATTAGGACCGATTAAAGAGCCTTGAAGTTTCTAATGGAGCAGAAAATTCACACTAATAACTAAACTCATGCCTTTTGATTACATCATAGAATACAAGAAATGAGCTGAAAACAAGGTGGCTGATGCACTTTCCAGAATCACTGGTGCTGAACTATTAGCCATGGTAGTCTTTCCTCAAACTTCTGAAATGCTGCATTCCATTATTGATAGCTGGAATCAGGATCAAGAGGTGAAGAAGCTAATTGAGGAATTGCAGGCAGACTCCAACAAACACCCTCGGTTCACTTGGTCTCATATGCAGCTAAGAAGAAAAGGTAAACATGTGGTAGGCAATGGATCCATTAGATAGACCATCATTTCCTACTGGCACAACACCTTACATGGAAGTCACTCAGGAGTGGAAGCTACTCTTAAAAGACTGCAGACACTATTTTATTGGAAGGACCTCAGAAAGGATGTCAAAGCTTATATACTAGGCTATGATGTGTGTCAGAAGAACAAGGATGACATAGTAGCTTCTCCTGGTCTATTATCACTATTACCTATACCCGACACTGTCTGGCCTTAAATTAGCATGGATTTTATTGATGGATTATCAAAGGTTAAAGGGTATGAAGTTATCATGGTGGTGGTAGACAAATTGAGCAAGTATGCCCACTTCCTTGCTCTTAAACACCCTTATACTGCACAAACGGTGGCCCGGGCTTTCTCAGACAACATTGTGAAGTTACATGGTTTCCCTGAGGCCATAACCAGTGATAGAGATACAGTATGCTTGAGCAATTTTTGGCAGGAGATCTTTGCTCTACAAGGAATGTAACTCAATATGTCCTCGGCTTACCACCCACAATCTGATGGCCAAACAGATGTGGTGAACAGATGTCTTGAAACTTATCTCAAATGCTTTTGTGAGAAGATCCTACTGGTTGGTTGGCGTGTCTCCCTATGGCTGAGTATTGGTACAATACCAATTATCATTCAGGCATCCATACCACTCCATTTGAAGCTATATATGGCAGACCTCCTCCTATTCACCTACCATACATTCTTGGTGAATCAGCTGCAAGTGAAGTGGACAGCATTCTCACTACTAAGGAATTTAAACTTCAAGTTCTCAAGCATCATTTGTCTAGAGCCCAACTAAGGATGAAGAATCAGGCTGACAAACACAAGAGTGACAGATCCTTCCAAGTTGGAGATTGGGTGTATTTGAACGTACATCCTTATATACAGACAACCATATCTTCTCAGCCATACCACAAGCTAGCTTCTAAGTTACCTTTTCAAGTGACCAAGAGGATAGGTTCTGTAGCCTACACACTTTTGCTTCCAGCAACAGTCCAAATTCATCCAATAGTCCATGTCTCCTTGTTGAAAAAGTTTCATGTTATACCTGATCATATTTCTTATCCACCAGTAGTCGACATTGCTGACTCTCAATGCCCATAACCAGAGCTGGTCTTGCAAGGAAGAATGGTGAAAAAGGGAAATAAGGCAGTGGCTCAAGTGCTTGTTAAATGGCAAGGAATACCAGCTGATGATGCTACGTGGGAATACTACAATGAGCTTAAAATTCGATTTCCTCACTTTGATCCTTGAGGACAAGGATATCTTTTGGGGGGGGGGGGATGTACTGTAATACAAATTGTAATTAGTGATTCAATTAGTATACATAGGCTGACTTTAATAAAGAATGTGACAGTTAGGATGGTTAGAGTTTAGTTCCGGAAGTTAGTTAGTAGGAACCAAAAAGTTAGTTAGAAGTTAGTTGAGTTAGTTGAGAAGTTGTTAAGAGAATCTCATTATAGCTCAACTGTTACATATAAGGATTATATCACATTCTTGGTATGAATAACAATTACAGTTCTTTCAATAACAATCTTCTTCTTCCCCTCTTCTCTCTTTCTCTGTTCTTCTTCACTATAGTCGACCTTCGAGTTGTCTCTGTTTCAACTCCTAGAGACTATATTCGAACCTCGGATTTCTCTTAAACCCTGCAAGTGAATATCATTGGTACCAGAGCAGTCAATTCTTTGTTGGTGTCTTATGCGCTGGTTCCCGTGAAGGACTGCTAACAGAAGCAAGAACACACTTTGGCGACATGAGAAAGGACCCGTTTGGCCATAGATTTTGCCAAAATATATTTGGTTTTTTTTTGGCAAATACATGTTTGGCCATAGATTTTATCTATATTTTGACAAATTCCCAAAATCCAAAACCCAAATCCCATAACTAGCAAGAGCTGGTTTTAGCCCAAAATATCACTATTACATTTTTTAAAAATTGCCTCAAACTTTTGTATTTTATAAAGGAGCCCACCATTTATTATTTTGTAACAATGTTGCTTCGTCTTCTCGGTCTTTTGATAGTGTCTTTGTTAGTATACTGTAATTGTAAAATAATTCTGGAAATATAAATGAACATAAACAGAAATGAACAACGAAATAACAGAAAACCAATTCGAGCCCACTGAATTCACAGTGTTTCCTTAAGAAATTTAATCCCCTCCTAGTACCCAAGGTTATGGATTATTTCCTCCCAGGATAGAACGAATTACACACTAGTGTAGTGGTACTTCAAACCCTAGTGTTTCAGCGAACACAAAGTTCGGTAGCAAATCACACTTACTGTTGCTTTCTTTGATTCTAAAAGTATGCAGAAGAAGGAGAAGAAACTCAGAAAATCGTAGTGAAATTCTGAGCAGAATAGTGTTGTATTTATAGCAAAAGTTGGGCTGAAATCTGAAGAGGTGCAACTCTTCAGAATAGCTGTTTATGCAAAACAGCCACAGCATAAATGTCATTACATAAATAGCCATTTACTCAACAATAAAGAGGGAAAATAAAGAGGGAAAATTGAAGAGGGTAGTTAATTTTCTGTTACCAAAACAGAAAAACGGATTGGATTTAATATTAATATTTAATATTAATATTCTGTTATTAAAATAAATATTTAATAATATTTCTGTTAATATTTTATTATTAACAAATAAATTTGGTCCAAAAAGTTAATCAATCAATCGATCATTTGACCAAATCCGAATCCGAATTCGAAGCCGAAGCCGAGCCGAGCCGAGCGAGCGACGACGACGACGGCGACGATGCAAGGCTTGCCTTCTTCTCAACTCTCTAAGAGCTAGAAGAAGAGCGATTGCTTATATACCCATAAAAAACCTCTTCCTCTTCCAATATGGGACAATGTCCATTTACCAAGGGGGGAAACTTAAATTTTCACTCAAAATTTCATTTCCCTCCATTTTCCATTCACCCTCTTTTAAGTATTTAATGTATTAATTAAATACATAAAAAATCCAACAATCCCCCACATGAATGGGGAATGGCTATATCACGGAAGTATACATGAAAAACTGTGTGATTCGCAAGCAAGGATTAATTGCATCTGGATAAGTAGGTTTCCCTTTGAACTTTTCGTAGTGAACTTATGTCGGATATACTCGATCAATCGGTAGATTTGATATCTGAACTTTGGTGTATACCTAGACAACCACAAGTCACACAACCAACCCTTAACCGTCTTTGGTTCTCATTGTTGTGTTCGTTTCAGCCATGAACACCGCCTGGTTTCATAAATGCGTAGAGAACTGGTCTTACAAAGTTCTCCTTGAAGCGGCTAACACTTCACACTTACATAGGTGATTCCTAAACGTGTCATCTCGTAGATACGCTATTTGATATACCCTGTGTCAAATTTAGAAATCATTAAAAAGCCTTAATGCTTTATCCTTGGTAGTGAACATTGTCTCATCATGAGAATGGACCAAAAGTTTATTTGACAATGTTGAACCGTCATTAATGACTTTGTTTGATCTCCTTGAACCTAGATCTTGGGATCTCCAGTCTTCTAGGTAGAGTTACCGCCACTATGACTTGTTCTCGGCCACAGTCCCATTCCCCTTGATGATTTATCAACTACCTCTCTAGTTAGGCCTTTTGTAAGTGGATCCAACACATTATCACTTGACTTTACATAGTCAATCGTGATAATTCCTCTAGAGAGTAATTGTCTAACGGTTTTATGTCTTCGTCGTATATGACGAGATTTACCGTTATACATAACGCTCCCAGCCCTTCCAATTGCCGCTTGACTATCACAATGTATGCATATTGGTGCCAACAGTTTGGGCCAAAATGGAATATCTTCCAGGAATTTCCGGAGCCATTCAGCTTCTTCACCGGCTTTATCCAAGGCTATGAACTCAGCCTCCATTGTAGAGCGGGCAATACAAGTTTGTTTGGACGACTTCCAAGATACCGCTCCTCCACCAATAGTGAATACATATCCACTTGTGGACTTGGAATCAGTTGATCCGGTGATCCAATTTGCATCATAGTATCTTTCAATGACCGCAGGATATTTACTGTAGTGCAAAGCAAAGTTCTAGGTATGTACTAAATACCCCAAAACTCGTTTCATGGCCATCCAATGAGATTGACCTGGATTGCTCGTATATCGACTCAATTTACTTATAGCACAAGCTATATCTGGTTGTGTACAATTCATGATGTACATTAAGCAACCTAACACACGAGCATAATCCAATTGTGATATGCTTTGGCCTTTGTTCTTTGCTAATGCAAGATTCACATCAATTGGAGTCTTTGCAACTTTAATGCCCAAGTGCTTGAATTTTTCAAGTACCGTCTTAATATAATGAGATTGTGACAATGTCAGACCTTGAGAAGTCTTTTGGATCTTAATTCCCAGAATAACTCCCAAGTCTTTCATATCAAACTTGCTAGTTAGCATACGCTTAGTAGCATTTATGTTGGCAATGTCATTACTCATTATGAGCATATCATCCACATATAAGCAAACAATGACTATGTGATTTGGAACATTTTTAATGTACACACATTTATCACATTCATTTATCTTAAATCCATTTGACAACATTGTTTGGTCAAATTTAGCATGCCATTGTTTGGGTGCTTGTTTTAGTCCGTATAGGGACTTAACAAGTCTACAGACCTTCTTTTCTTTACTTGGAACCACAAACCCTTCCGGTTGTTCCATGTATATTTCTTCCTCCAACTCTCCATTCAAGAAGGCTGTCTTAACATTCATTTGATGAATTTCAAGACCATAAACTGCAGCTAACGCTACTAACGTTCGTATGGACGTAATTCTTGTAACTGGAGAGTATGTATCAAAATAGTCAAGACCTTCTCGTTGTCTATACCCTTTGACCATAAGTCTTGCCTTATATTTGTCAATAGTTCCATCATCTTTCATTTTTCTCTTAAAGATCCATTTAGAACCCAACGGTTTATTTCCAGGAGGAAGATCAGCCAATTCCCATGTATGGTTGTTCAATATGGATTCTATTTCACTATTGACTGCCTCTTTCCATAACAATGATTCCGAAGAAGTCATAGCTTCTTTAAATGTTTGAGGCTCATTTTCTAATAAGAAAGTCACAAAATTTGGTCCAAATGAAGTAGACGTTCTTTGACGATTACTATGTCTTGGATCCTCCTGGTTAAGTGTACTTTCTTTTGTTTCTTCCCGAGGTCGTTTAGATCCTTCACCAATTGAGTCACATTCCTTTTTATACGGATATATATTTTCAAAGAACTCAGCATTATCGGATTCTATGACCGTATTATTCTGAATGTCGGGATTTTCTGATTTATGAACCAGAAATCGATATGCTTTACTATTAGTCACATATCCTATGTAAACACAATCAACGGTTTTCAGTCCTATTTTTTCCCTTTTGGGTTTAGGAACTTGCACTTTTGCCAAACACCCCCACACTTTAAAATAATTCAAGTTGGGCTTCCTTCTTTTCCATTTTTCATATGGAATGGATTGTGTTTTGCTATGGGGTACTCGATTTAGTATTCGGCTAGCCGTAAGAACGGCTTCCCCCCACAAGTTCTGTGGCAAACCAGAACTTATCAATAATGCGTTCATCATCTCCTTTAATGAACGGTTCTTTCTTTCTGCAATCCCATTGGATTGGGGCGTGTAAGGGGCCGTTGTTTGATGAATAATTCCATATTCTAAACATATTTGTTCAAAAGGAGATTCATATTCACCACCCCTATCACTTCTTATCATTTTGATTTTCTTGTTAAGTTGTGTTTCAACTTCATTTTTGTATTGCTTGAATGCGTCTATTGCTTCATCTTTACTATTAAGTAAGTAAACATAGCAATATCGAGTACTATCATCAATAAAAGTTATGAAATACTTCTTTCCACCGCGAGATGGTATTGACTTCATGTCACAAATATCTGTGTGAATTAAGTCTAAAGGATTTGAATTCCTTTCAACTGACTTATAAGGATGTTTAACATACTTAGATTCCACACATACTTGACATTTTGATTTGTCACATTCAAACATGGGAAATACTTCCAAATTAATCATTATCCGTAAGGTTTTATAATTGACATGACCCAAACGTATATGCTATAATTCATTTGACTCAAGTAAGTAAGACGAAGCTGAAATTTTATTATTATTTTCAACAACCATTACATTCATCTTGAAAAGGCCCTTAGTGAGGTAACATTTTCCTACAAATATTTCATTCTTACTTATTACAACCTTATCGGAAACAAAAAGACATTTAAAACCATTCTTAACAAGAAGTCCAGTAGAGACTAAATTCTTCCTAATCTCGGGAACATGAAGGACGTTGTTCAAAGTCACCACTTTGCCGGAAGTCATTTTGAGAAATATCTTCCCACATCCTTCAATTTTGGCCTTTGAAGCATTTCCCATAGAAATTGTCTCATCGGGTCCAACAGGAGCATAAGTAGCAAAAGCTTCTCTAACAGCACAAACATGGCGAGTGGCTCCAGAATCAATCCACCACTCTTTAGGATTACCCACCAAGTTGCATTCGGATTGGCACATAAGTCATCAACATTATCATGTTTTTCAACCATGTTTGCTTGACCCTTCTTCTTGTCTTTCTTCAGAGCACGACACTCCGTAGATTTGTGTCCGGTTTTTCCACAGTTGTAGCAGTTCCCACTGAACCGCTTCTTGCTTGGGTTGTATTTCGGTCCAGAAGCCTTCTTCCTCTTTTTGTTCTCTTCAACAATATTTTCTCCCATTATTGTTGAGTTCCCACGGCCTCTCTTTTCAGCAGCTTTGTTGTCCTCTTCGATTCTCAACCGAACAATGAGATCTTCAAGGGACATCTCCTTGCGTTTGTGTTTCAAGTAGTTTTTGAAGTCCTTCCACAAAGGAGGCAACTTCTCAATCATCGCTGCTACTTGGAATGCTTCATTGATGACAAGACCTTCAATGAAAATTTTGATTTATACCTTCAACAAGGAGATCGTGAATAATCACTTGCAATTCCTGGACTTGGGTAATAACAGACTTGCTATCTACCATTTTGTAGTCCAAAAACTTTGCAGCAACAAACTTTTTCAACCCGGCATCTTCGGTTTTGTATTTCTTTTCAAGCGCAGTCCACAGTTCCTTTGACGTTTCCACGCCACTATAGACGTTATACAAAGCATCCTCCAGCCCGCTTAGAATATAATTCTTGCACAAAAAAGCTGAATGCTTCCACGCCTCAATCACGAGAAAGTATTCAGTTTCTGGAGTTTCATCGGACAACACAGGAACATCTTCCTTGATGAACTTCTGGAGACTTAGAGTAGTCAAATAGAAGAACATCTTTTGCTGCCAGCGCTTGAAATCAATCCCATAAAATTTTTCGGGTTTCTCCGCCGGTGCCAATGTTGCCGGTGTCGTTCGGCTTGTTGAGGCATTGGCAGTCACCATTGGAACAGCTTGGTTCTCATTCTCAGTAGTCATTTCTGTAAGAGAATGACACAAACGTTAAAATCACGTAGATTTTAATATCCAATAGAGTACAAAACCACAAAGGTTTTATTCTCCAGAAACAGTAAGTACAAATTCAGAAAATATATTAAATTCCTTAAGTTTGTTAGTATACTGTATTTGTAAAATAATTCTGGAAATATAAGTGAACATAAACAGAAATGAACCACGAAATAACAGAAAACCAATTCGAGCCCACTGAATTCACAGTGTTTCCTTAAGGAATTTAATCCCCTCCTAGTACCCAAGATTATGGATTATTTCCTCCCAGGATAGAACGAATTACACACTGGTGTAGTGGTACTTCAAACCCTAGTGTTTCAGCAAACACAAAGTTCGGTAGCAAATCACACTTACTGTTGCTTTCTTTGATGCTAAAAGTATGCAGAAGAAGGAGAAGAAACTCAGAAAATCGTAGTGAAATTCTTGCAGAATAGTGTTGTATTTATAGCCAAAGTTGGGCAGAAATCTGAAGAGGTGCAACTCTTCAGAATGGCTGTTTATGCAAAACGGCCACATTATAAATGCCATTACATAAATGGGCATTTACTCAACAATAAAGAGGAAAAATAAAGAGTGAAAATTGAAGAGGGTAGTTAATTTTCTGTTACCAAAATAGAAAAACGGATTGGATTTAATATTAATATTCTGTTATTAAAACAAATATTTAATAACATTTCTGTTAATATTTTATTATTAACAATAAATTTGGTCCAAAAAGTTAATCGATTGCCGAAGCCGAGCCGAGCCGAGCGAGCGACGACGACGACGACGACGGCGCGAGACTTGTCTTCTTCTCAACTCTTTAAGAGCTAGAAGAAGAGCAATTGCTTATATACCCATAAAAAACCTCTTCCTCTTCCAATATGGGACAATGTCCATTTACCAAGGGGGGAAACTTAAATTTTCACTCAAAATTTCATTTTCCTCCATTTCCCATTTACCCTCTTTTAAGTATTTAATATATTAATTAAATACATAAAAAAACCCAACAGTATTATGTAGTTCATTGCAAAAATGATAATTTTGTACCAAATTTATTTATGTTCAGGACTATGGTTTGCTATAATATAATGAATGTTATTGATAAATGTACTGTTGGGTATTTGTGATAGTTTTTAGAACTTGTGGGTATAAGTCATGTTTCATGTTTTTTTTTAAAAAGTGAAATATGTTTTGAAAACTTATGTCCAAATACATTTTCATCTTCAAACCAAACTTCACCCACATCAGATTTTTCAAAATAAATTTGGGAATCTATGGCCAACGCTAGCTAATGTGTTTGGTGTGAAGCCCAATTTCGTACATTATTGGTGCATGGCTAATCTTCTAGCACATGTTGGTCTAATGCAAGAGGCAATATAAATACTAAAGAACATTCCAATAGAGAGCAATTTGCCACTTGAATCCTCATTGTGGTCTGAATTGCTTGGCTCAGCACGAGAAGTTTTATTGTGTGCCTCACACAATTTATATTAGCTGTGTGAGGCTCATTTTTCTCTCACAAATTTGTGGACCCCAATCTTATACTTATGGGTCCACAAAATTCTGGGTCCACATAGCAGTGAGACAAAAAAGATGCCTCATACAATTAATGTTAGTTGTATGAGACACAAAATAAAATTTTCTGGCTCAGCACATTGTAGAGGGGATGTAATTTTAGGGGAACAAATTGCGAGTAAGTTAATTGAACAAGATCCCAAGAATTTTCGGTAATTATTTATTGCTGGTCTATGTTGCAGCCGGTTGTTGGGATGAAGTAGCTCAAACAAAGGAGAGGATGAAGAAGAGGGGGATGGAAAAAGTGCCAAGTTGCAGTTTATAGGACTTGAAGGAATTAGTTCACAACATGATAGCTACATAATTGCAGGTAAATCTTTGTGTTATTCTAGTTAAAGACATCTTTTGTATACTAACATACAGAAATATTTCATGTTTTAACTGAATAGGACGATGCAGTACAGTTAGCTTCTTGTTCTATTATCATTTTGCCCCTATTATATTTGCTCTTATTACTATTATTAAAATTATCAAGGAAGCTAGTTTATGAATCACATGATCTTATTGGTGTCAGAGATGTTGCCTCCTCCTGTAATTGGCGTCTTTTATTTTACGTGTGGAATAGCCTTTGCTTTTAAGGAAAATCCTTAGTTAGATGCATGACTCCATATGTTCTCATACGATACATGGTCAAAAGGTTTGTCCTACTTCTGAGACTATATGGCTGGGAACTTACAAGTGCTACTGAAAAAATAATTCTTTACATTAACGGAAGATTGCATTTAGCATCATTAACAAATCATATTCCTCTATTGTTAAACATACTTATTTGGTGTACTCCCTTTTTGATTCTATTGTTTAGGTGCAACAAGAAGAGATATTCCAGGTTGATGGGGTGTCTTTATCGGGCATGTGTTAAAACCTTTTTCAAAGTCCCATGTTGCTGTGAACAGGAACTTATGTAAGTGGCGTCATATTCCATTTAAAACTTTCGTGCTATAAATTTGCCGTTGTTGTGAGTGATAAAAGGTTTAAAAAGTGAGCCATCTTCTACTCAATTGATTTAAGCAATCTTTTTCTACACATTCAAAAAGAAAAGAAGAAATTGGCTCAATTAGTTAATCTCTTATCATATTTATATATGTACTAGATGTGCTAAGCACGGGCCCAACAATTTGAACTAGGACGTTCCTTTGTTCATTTGAAGAAATTACTTGCAGGAGTTATGGGGTAAATGCACTTGTGTGATCTTCAAAGACAAACTTTATGACTTTTAATATCACACAACAGGAAAAGGCATAATACTCATGTAGAATAATCATAAAAGTCATATACTCATGTAGAATAATCAAAAAAGATTTTAACTTTCTTTCTTAATGCTGATTTGGTTGTGTTGTGAAATAGGTTGTTTAAAAGCTTAAACTCAGTATTCAAGACCATGGGCCATGATGCAGAACGAAGAGGGACAAAACATGGATCTTTACATCTCCAGCAAATGGTATGCCAAAATCTGGAGCTTTTGGTGTCATATAGACAGTTTTTACTTTAGTATTCGTATAACTATATATTATAATTGGAGCTAACCTCAGAACATAATTGCAGTTCTACCACGAAAAGCACCTAAGGGTGTAGCCTAGTGGTCAATAAAGTGGGTGGAGAACCTTAAGGTCTCAGGTTCAAATTCAAGTGAGACAAAAAACACTAGGTTATTTCTTCTCATCTGTCTAACCCTTGCTGGTGGGAGGTAGCAGATGTCACACCTCCTTTTTTCCTTACTACACCCCCGGAAAGAGGGTATAAGTAAAGGGAGTTATTTCCAACTTGAAGTGACAATCGGAACGGGATTTATTTTTAAAAATCAGAGTCGCCACTTGGGAGATTTATGGTGTCCCAAGTCACCGGTTTTAATCCCGAATCGAGGAAAAGAATGACTCTGTATACAATCTGCGAACCAGAAATCCGAGCAAGGAATTCTGTTAACCCGGGAGAAGGTGTTAGGCACTCCCGAGTTCCGTGGTTCTAGCACGGTCGCTTTGATTATACTTGGCTTAATCAAATATTTAATTACAGATTTTAGAACCTATATGCTTTTGCTTCTTTCACCGCTTTTAATTAGAAAATTATCTTGAGACGGGTCACGCGTACGTATACACGCCTGTTTGGTGCGTCAAAAATTATGTCACGCGAACGTGTCCACAATTAATAACACTTAATTATTATTAAGAGTGTTTGGGCCGAAGTTGCGCGAACGCATACTCCGGTTTTGTTTTTAGAAAATGTAGTTGTGTTACGCGAACGTATACGCAACCACACTTGGTATTTTAAACGGCCTTAAAGGATATTCTACGAAGTATTAATCATTTTTAATATCTAGGTTATAAAATTAAAACGAGGCCATAAGCTATTTTTATTATCTAATATGGCTCGCCTCCACTAATGACTTAAAGAAAAATTAAAGGATTCTAATCGTTTGGTTATTTATCGAAATTGGCTCAGTAGTTGAAGGCACGCATCAAGCAGGCTCAAATAACACCAAGCAAGCCATTCTGATTTTTGGGCAGACTGTTTCAATTTCAGGCCCAATATGAGCCCAATTCATGATGCAAGTGCACAACAGGGGCTCAAGATCGAGTCCCTGTGATGGCGTAATACAGTGTACAAGAGAGGCATTAGATGATCCCAAGTCGAATTCAAAACAAAGTGTACTATTCATTTCTGGGCTTGGTAGTCTAAACATGTATCAAATAGTGAGACATTCTGATGGTCTAAAATACTACTTTCACTTGAAGCATATTCAGAGATGGCTTAAGACTTGCTTCACCATTCATGTCCCAACAGAATTCTTGCCTAGCTATGATTACAGCAGTACCTTAATGAACTAACAGGCATGGTAATTTAAGTGCAATACAGTGCCAGTACATGATCTCATAAAACAATCCAAAAACTGATTCCAAGTTCAACATCCCACTACATCGTCAATATGTTACTGTTAGCAGGCTTGGAACTTATGGAACCGTGAATTCATGGCTTGAATCACAGTTCCTCAGAACACAAGCGCACTGGTGGAACTATAAAGATGCACTAGACAAATGTGATACACAATTTAGACTCCAAAAGCAGACGTAACTCAAACATGAAACCAACCTCAATCATATATAAAAAAAACCATGAAACACATTCTGATTTCCCCTCTAAACAAGCAGATGTTGATCTTACAATGGCCTGGGAAACCCCCCTCAACACATATCTAGCAGCCTAAAATCAAGCTCAAACCAACTGCACTTAAACCGGTCCAATTACTGACCTTAAAACAAATGAACAGTACAAATGAATACATGTAAAGAACTATATTGAGATGGATCTCAAACTAGCTATCACAACACATACTACTCAGAAGCTAAGTCTTTGATTATATTGCTCAAGGTTGGAGAGACAGTACATGGAACTCACAAAATAAAACCAAGCAAACAGGTAAACTATATTATCAAACCAAATAAAAATGAACACGGCTCAAAGCTCCAGATTCCACTGTCCATTCCCAAATCAAGCTTTACATTCAAATGGAAGGCAGAAATGTATACCTGGATTTCAAAACAAAAAGCAGAAATGGATAGTTCAGCAACAGGATCGACCACAGCAACAGAACCAGCCCAGAAATAACCAAGGAAAATAAACCAGTTTTTGCCAAATTCAAACCAGTAGAATGATCAAATGACCCTCAATAGTCAAAATGCAGCCAAAAACTTCAACCAACAATTGAAAACCAGCAAGTTCAACTCATTTTAATCTCTGAATATTCAGGAATTGTTTCAGCAATGAAAACCTCAAAAATCTCAAAAAAAAAAAAACTAATGGAACAGTCCAAAAATGTGTTGATTCCAGCCGCCTGTATTTCTGTATCCTTAGCTCTCCAGGCCTGCCTTCCAAGGCAAGAAAAGGTGTCTTTTATAGGCAAAGGAATAGGGCAACACTTAGGAATTAGATTTACTCCTTAGGTCCCTGATTTTATGACTTGTTCCTCTCATTTTCTGACTTGTTTCACAAGTAACTACCCTAAGTTTACTGAAACCTGCACTATAGTCCATCCTAGAAGGTTCTATACTTATTACAATTCCTATTCTATCCTTACCTCACTTCAGAAACTTACCAAATCTAATTAAACTTACCCTTTTCAATGTCCCAAAATATCCTTTAACTATACTGTAATTACTGTCCTAGATCACCCTAAACTT
>NW_017676487.1:38105-43043 GCF_001879085.1 Nicotiana attenuata
CAGGACATGAAAGAGGGGACAATGGGGGTTGGTTGGTTCGGATTTGGGGATGTTTGGAGGAGCTCCGCCGCCGTGAGACGATTTCCGTTCGGCGGAGCTACGGTGGAGGCGGGTGGTGATTTTTAGAGAGAAAGGGGATTTAGGTTTGGGGTTAATTTTCAATTGAGTTAAGTGAAAGACCAATGAGTTTGGTCGTTTAATGTTGAGGGAAGAGTGAAACGACGTAGCTTAAGGTCGGGACTACGTCGTTTTGGCAAAGGCTAACTGGACCGCGTTTTGGGGAGCTTGGGCTGGGTTGGAACGGGTTTGGGAGGAAAAGATTGGGCCTGGGTTTGAAGAGAAGGTTGGGCTGGAGGTTGTAATTCAAAAGCTGGCCCAAAAGCAAATTCCTTCTTTAATTTCTAACCTCCTTTTATTTTTAACTCCAAAATTAAAGCTTTTCCCTTTTTCCCCCTTTTTTTTGTGACAATTAACACTAATAATCCTAAATTACATTAAAATCCAAACTAACTTATTAAAAATACTAACTAATCCTAAATAATTAACACCATTAATAAATTAAAGAAAAACTACTCGAAGATCGAAAATTAAAATTAAAGGGTGCAAAATGACTATTTTTGTGATTTTCCTTTTCTATAAAGCAACTTAATTATTAAATAATTCTTAAAATGCAAAATTAACTCCTAAATGCACATGCAACACATTTTTGTATTTTTTCACTAATTAAAATGCACAAACAAAGATGCAAACAATTAATAGAAAATGCCACGAAAATCCACAGAATTGCAAACACTGAAAGAAATTATTTTGTTTTGAATTTATGGGAGTAATTCATATAGGGCAAAAATCACGTGCTCACAGCTGCCCCTCTTTGCTCGGAAACACGAAGAGTTTTCGTGCAAAGATAAAGTGAGCGGATACGAGCGATTTTTGACCGCACCCTGCTTCTGAGGTTGCCTACATATCCTTGGCTAAAAAGGAATCAGGTCAGTGTAGTTCAGGAAGGTCTGGTAGCTGGGACTACCATGAAATTGTGATTTCACTGTTGCTGCTGCTGCTGCTACTGCTTACTGAACCCCCTTATTACACCGTGTCAAAAATAAAAAGAAACTAGACTAAGCTATGAGCTATGAATTACAAAAGATCCTATCTATATCTTGATCTTGTATTTTTTGTTGCCTTTTTGTATTGTATTCTCCCCGGCGAGATCCTTTTGTTGCTGCCTTGAATTGTGATCTGAGATGTTTCGCCTTTTCTCCAGGTGGCTGCCTGACTACTGACTACACTTTGAGATATTTTCCTTTCTCCGGGTGATGCTTGACCGCTGAACTCGAATGTATTCCCTGCTCTCCAGGCAGGTTCCTGATTGCTGAATTGAACGGTATTCCTCTGTTCTTCAGGCGTGCTCCTGATTGTTGAAACTTGAAATGTATGCCTCTGTTCTCCAGGCGGGCTCCTGACTGCTGAAACTTGAAATGTGTGCCTCTGTTCTCCAGGCGGGCTCCTGACTTCAACAAAAATAGACAAAAACAAAGAAAATCTCTTGCCCCAGTTTGGTGACTGGGCATCATATTACCAGATATTAATAAGAATTTGAAAACTAAAACTTGAATTGTAATACCTCTGTTTTCCAGGCGGGCTCCCGACTGCTGAAACTTGAAATGTATGCCTCTGTTCTCCAGGCGGGCTCCTGACTGCTGAAACTTGAAACGTATGCCTCTGTTCTCCAGGCGGGCTCCTGACTGCTGAAACTTGAACAGTATGCCTCTGTTCTCCAGGCGGGCTCCTGACAGCTGAAACTTGAAATGTGTGCCTCTGTTCTCCAGGTGGGCTCTTGATTGCTGAAGCTTGAAGAGTATTCCCTTGTTCTGCAGGTGGGCTCCTGACTGCTGCAAAACAAACAAAGAAAATTTTTTGTCCCAGTTTGGTGACTGGGTACAGTTGGTTATCAAATATAAAAAATTAAAAGCTAAAATTGAATTGCACTTCCCTTGTTCTCCAGGTGGGCTCCTGACCATTGAAACTTGAAAAGTATTCCCTTGTTCTCCAGGTGGGCTCCTGATTGCTGAAGCTTGAAAAGTACTCCCTTGTTCTCCAGGTGGGCTCCTGATTGCTGAACTTGAAAAGTATTCCCTTGTTCTCCAGGTGGGCTCTTGACTGCAACAAAACACACAAAGAAAATTTTCTGCTCCAGTTTGGTGACTGGGTACAGCATGTTATCAAATATTTAAAACTAAAGTTGAAATTGTACTTCCCTTGTTCTCCAGGTGGGCTCCTGACTGCTGAAACTTGAAAAGTATTCCCTTGTTCTCCAGGTGGGCTCCTGACTGCAACAAAATAACAACAAAGAAAATTTTACTAGCCCCAGTTTGGTAATTGGGTACAGCATGTTATCAAATATTAAAAATTAAAAGCTAAAATTCTTGAAATTGCATTCCCTTGTTCTCCAGGTGGCTCCTGATTGCTGAAGCTTGAAAAGATCACTATGTTCTCCAGGTGGGCTCCTGATTTCTGAGCTTGAAAAGTATTCCCTTGTTCTCCAGGCTGGGCTCCTGACTACAACAAAATAACACCAAAGAAAATTTTTCCCCTATTTGGTAACTGGATACAGCATGTATCCAAATATCTAAAAGTTAAAAGCTAACAATTTGAATTGTATTCCCTATGTTCTCCAGGTGGGCTCCTGATTGCTGCGCTGAAAAGTATTCCCTTGTCTCCAGGTGGGTCGCTGACTGCAAAAAAATTAAACAACAAAATAATTTCTGCCCCAGTTTTGTAGCTAGGTACATGGGTAGTGGTTAAAATGAATATTCTACCAACTATTACAAAGGATTTGGAAAGCTAAATACTAATTATCCAGGGAGGTCCTGACAACTTCTAATAATTATGAACCCTAAGTTATATCCTCTAGAGGTATTAACCCCCACTATATTTGTGTCTAAAAGCATCTTAAACTACCTCCCCATTTTTATCCAGGTGGGTCCTGCCAACTTCTATTTAAAAGCATAGTTTTAACTGAGTTATATACTACGTGAAGTACACATCCCACTATATCTTGTTTATCCTAAACAAACGCTTTTAAGAGCTATGTCCGCATTACCAGGAGGGTCCTGAAAACTCCTTATTGAATCCTATCTTAAAACGTGCAAACTTGAAACAACTTAAATACTCCTATTTTGCTAATTCATGCTACTTCATGATTGTTTTGAAATTTAAACTAAGTCCTATTTGCCGAGAGTCTGAGAGTTTCGCCATTACACTGTTTGGGTGCTACCCTTTTCTTACGGAGTTTCTCCGCAGCCAACTGAAAATTTTCGCCTTGTTTCAATCAAAGAAAAATTGATGTCAGTTTTTAAAAAATGTGGCTAGTTGGCTGGCATATCTTGCTAGGTACATCCCTGGCTGCTGGGCTTTACTCTGTCTTGCTTTCCTGGACTTGCCTTGAATCCGCGTCGACTTCCTGACCGAATTTCAACCCTTGACTCTGATGACCCAAGTGTTCTATCCATATTTGTATTTTTGTGTTTCTGCGCCCTCTATTTGAAAATTTTGCCTTCTTCCTCACAATTATCTCTGACTATCCACCGATCGAAATTCAGTGGTCCTTTTGACTTACTTTGCCATTTTACGTCTTTGATATATTCTGCCCTCGTTCTGTACAACTAAGAACTCGGTTAGTTAGCGCTTGACATTCTTCTTTTGTTGATCGAACAGAATGACACTTGAAATTATCTTAAAGGTATACTCGAAAGAATGAAATGCAATGACCACGAGGGTTAAGGATAAAGAGAATCCGAGAACAGGAATTGATTGTAATGGAAGAAGAAGAGAATAGACTATCATGAATCGGAAATGCTGGTCATTGAGTATGCACATGCATTTTGCATTAATCAGCCCAGCCTGTCTAGCCACAATCTCAATTTTCATCGTCACCTTTTGTCGGTTCCGCGACTTTCACAACCTGCTTTTCACGCAAACCCAAACCTGTGCTTGTCTATGCAATGTCCTGAGCAGTTTTGCCACAGATTGTTTCCTTGGGCTTGTCTGAAAAAACTCATTCTTCGCCTATACGGTGCCCGGTGAGGGTTTCTACCAATAGACTCTCTCATTAATTTCTCTCGATCACTCTTCGCCTTACGTATGCCGTGAAGTTTTCACACAGAATAAGACTCTCTCATTCTTGATTCTCTCAACTCACTCTCGCCTGTAGCAGTGCCTTGTGAGGGTTATTCAACCAATACAGACTCTCTACACTTTTTTCCAGTTTTTTATGCACCGGAGTGTTGCGCCCTTGATGTGAATCACTTTTACTTGCTTGTATATGACACTTCCTGAAGATTGATCAGAAGGTATTTCTTTGGACGCGTAATGTGGGCTCTTGGATAGGGTTAGAAAGAAAGGGTCATCAAGGCTCAAAACAATCGACATGGTTAAAAATGTACAGCTTCCGGAATCGAAAATCTCTCTGAAAAAAAACAACAACAACCACTTCTGCCCCAGTTTTCTATGCCTTGGGACTTTGGACTTTTATTTCGGTGGACTGAAACCTCAGAGGGAGCTGCCTTACGTACCTTTCGGATCAAGTCAAGCGTCATAGTTCATGACGGAAAATTACTTTGTATGTTGCAATCCTTTCCTTTTTCTTCCACTTTTATTCCTTTTTTCATTATTTCTTTTCTTTTCATTTTCTTCTTCATTTTCTTTATTTTTCTTTTTTTTTTCTCGTTGACCTTGTTTCTTATTCTTCACTGATTATGCCTGCTCGAGCATATCGAGTTGTTATTGATTCCGAGAAGGAGAGAGTACGAAGAATATAGAATGAGGGCTCAAAAGGCATGAGATACCACAGGATATAAAGCTGTTTATGGTCTACGTAGTACGCTCCGTAGGAACAAAATGCCTTCTTTCATTCAATCTCCAAAAATATGCAAATCCAAT
>NW_017676487.1:43598-44120 GCF_001879085.1 Nicotiana attenuata
AACTGACCGTGACACACTGCTGCCAATCTCTTCTCATCAATCAAACTTAGTTGTTCCAAGCGGGCTTTAACCCATTCAACATCTCAACTTCCGCCTCGGCGATGATCCGAAGGGACGGGATTTCAATCTCTGCGGGTATTACTGCTTCAGTTCCGTACACCAGTGAATAAGGAGTTGCCCCTACTGAAGTGCGGACAGTAGTGCAATAGCCTAAAAGGGCAAACGGTAACTTCTCATGCCACTGCCTGGACCCCTCTACCATTTTTCGAAGTATTTTCTTGATGTTCTTGTTAGCTGCTTCGACTGCTCCATTTGCCTTAGGACTAATACTAATATATGTAAAACATGTATACTCAACGAAGTACTAAAACTATGAAATTGAACATCATTCGCTAGGCTAAATCAAGAGCCTCTAAAGTGTACTTGAAGAATCTGTATACATAATGTCTTTGGGGCAATACCCCAGAATACCGAAAATAACTAAAATAGAACCTAAAGAAAATTCTCCCACCAAATGAGTAG
>NW_017676488.1:0-44076 GCF_001879085.1 Nicotiana attenuata
AAAAAAATATACTGTTTTATTGTTTGGGCCTGTTCGAGTTATGTCCAGTTGACTTATTGCTCCCTTTGGTTTTCGAACTACTTCCTGGTTTGATTTCAAGTAGATTTAGCTGCTCAATCAGATTTTGGTTCTGTTTAACTGGTTCCTCATTGCTGGATTTTAAAACTTACTCGCTGTGATACTGCTGACTTGAACTGCTGCTGACCCCTCTTCTCCTTGTTTCATTATAAACTCCAGGTATTTCCCCTAACTCAGGAGATCTGGAAATATAAGTGTATATTGCAAGCTGGAAATTGGGATGAAAATGAAGCATGTTGTATTGATTTTGCTACTACTGATGTTTTAGTGTAGTTCATTGTAATTAATTAAGACCGGACTGTTTGGACTTTTAATTCATAGCGGATTGTTGATATTCATTAATTTGGTATGATTGTATTTGGATGATTAGCTTAACTGTCGATGTTAGCAATGGTATACAGGTAGAAGTCGATTTAGATCTTCGCTTGTAGTTAGTAATTCGACATATGAATGGCTGTGAGCATTTAACTAATGACAGCAGTAGTATGAATTTGGACTTGTTAATTTACTGGTTGAAAACTGAATGTGACAAGATTGCATGCCCAGAAATGTAAAAATCAGATTGAAATTGCGATCAAATATGAGTTTCACGCGTCTAAATTTGAAATCAATTGCTTATTATCCACGCCTAACGTTTAGATGTATAGTCCGGTGTAAATATAGATCGGAATTAAAAGATGTCCATGGAATCGAGCTGTTTGCATATCCTAATCTGAACTCTAGTTTTTGGATAAAATTTGTCACTAAATCTTGCCCTTGTCGCATTGGGCTTCAACAAACAGTCCATGTGAATTTGTATTTCAAACCTGTTGGATTCAATCCAGTTTCGATTTGGGCCCCCGAGCAGGCCCATTTGATCGATCTTCATCCGAGCTCCATTAAGATTCTCTGTTTTGGGACTTGGTTTGAAGACCTTAGTTCATAGCTTAATGGAATATAAATTGGGCTTTCGAGTTAGGTTGCGGTTTTAAATTAAAAGGTTTTTACCCTTTTGTTTGAATCCGGACTTGAACTTGAAAACCCATATCTCATATTGTAAAGCCCTTTTAGAGACAAAATGTAATAGAAAAATCATAGGTTCCTTAGGATGGCCTTTAAATAAACCTGAGACGAGCCTCGCTGCATAAAACACATAAATTGCGGGGCCCTCATTAAGTACTATGTTAAAATCTTTAGCATTCGGGGCGTGCCATTTACCGAATTTCATGGCCTCCCACAAAGTTAATAATGCGATAGTCGCTTTATGCGCGAATTTTAATAATTGGACCTTCCTAAACTCGGGTGTGCATTGCATGCAACCCAAATCCGAATCCTAAAACGTTGAATAAGAGGTGTTGAGGATCCGGGTGCATTTCATGTGACGTGATCCAAAAGCACGCTTTTAAACGGCGTTCACTTTCGTAAAAAATAAATTAAAAGCGGTAAATAATATTAAAATTGCACTATAGGTTTAAACATGTATAAAACCCAGATTTTTAGCCAATTATAATAATTTAAGCAACCGTGCTAGAACCACGGGATCCGAGGGTGCCTAACACCTTCCCTCGGGTCAACAGAATTCCTTACACAGAATTTCTGGTTCGCAGACTCCAATTGGGAAGTCGAAATTTTTCCTCGACTTGGGATTTAAATTAAACCGGTGACTCGGGACACCAAAAGCCCATCCTTTCCCGAGTGGCGACTCTGAATATAAATAAATAATCCCATTTCGAATAATGTCACTTTAAATGGAAAAACTCCCTTATACATTCTCCTTCGGGGTGGGTGTGTAAAAAAGGAGGTGTGACAATTTCTACAATTGCAGAACAAGTATCAATTGATACTACAAAAAAAATTGTAGAAATCAAATACATCGTGAAATCAAATAGTAGATTGTATATAATTTGTAGACAAATTGTAGTTAATTTGTAGATTGTAGATAATTTGTAGATATAATTGTAGATACGTTGTAGATAAATTGTAGATAAACTATTTTATGATTGTAAATATTTTTATTGCTGTTTGTTATGTAATTCTAGGTGATGGCTTCAACAGATCATATCCATACTGTGATATATGGTGTGAAGTGGTACATGAATCCTACATTATAACTACTATTAACTACAAAAACTCTACAATTATGTATAAAACCAGTTCTACAATTCAAACAAATTTACCTACAGTTTACCTATAGTGAATGTACAAATTACCTACAGTTTAAGTACTTAATATAAGAATAACTACAATTTACCTACAGTTACAGGGCAAACAGGAAACACATCATCCACAATCATGTCTACATTATATCTACATTTTAGACTACAATTAATCTTGGAATGTTCTACATAAACTACAAACTAACTACAATTACACTACAAACAGTAAATCTAGGTGAGGGCTTCAACAGATCATATCCATTACACTAAATCTACAATTACACTACAATTACACTGCAATTACACTACAAATACACGACAAACAGTAAATCTAGGTGAGGGCTTCAACAGTCAGTATTTCTAAGTCGTTTGGAGAAGTTGTCGGCAGCTTTTCATATTAGTCTCTTCACCAATAAATTTCTCATTTTTGACTTTTCCAGAAGAGGGAATTTTGTTTGGTACCCAAAAAAAAAACTACTAAAGTGTATCTATTTTCATTGTTTTGCTAGTTCGTGGCGTATTAAAATGTTTGTTGCAACTTTTGATTTCATGTAGACTTTCAGAAAATCAGATCACATGCCACAATTGTTGCAGAGAAAATTGGCACGACATTCAAATATAATGAGATTTCGCTGGCTAATGCATCTCAAGGACATCTTTCGTTGATTGATCTTGCAATCGTAGATGAAGAACAAGAAAGAATGTCGGGTATGGGTAAAAACGTGGGTGAGGGGTAAGGAGAGAGAAACGTGAGATATATGGATACCTTTAATTAAGGAGTAAAAACTGCCCATTAATTAGATATGGATACCTTTAATTAAGGAGTAAAAATAGCCTATTAATTAGACCCTTAATTAAGTATGGTATAGGATTGGTAATTTGGTATACTAAGTGTAATTTACTCAAACCTTAAACATGTAGGGTAAAAAGGTTTCCTATGTGGTATAGGAATGTAAAAAATTCCTATTGTTGTTATACTTATGTTTGTCTAGAGTTTTTCCAAGTGTGGTAAAATAATATTAGTTAAGTATTACTATGTGTGAGATTTAGAGAAACATAAAGTATTAAAGAACTCTTAATTTGTCCTAGGATACAAACGGTATTTGGGATGAAATATATAAAATTGAGAATACAGATAATTCATATAGATGGTCTTTTTTTTTTTTTGGTTTTAAAGGCTAATTTATATTATAATCAAAAAGGTGTTACAGGGAGCTGCTGTTCATGGGCAGTATTACAAAAAGTGCCAAGCTAAAACTACTTGCACTACTGTGCTTAGCTACAATATGACTATTGATACTACTAGTACTGGGGGGGGGGGGGGTAGGGGTATGAGGAGGGTCTGTTTGGGACAGTGCTCGTAGATGGCATGTCCCACAGATTACAAAAAGTGGGTGATTGGTCATATGAGGCCTCATGTGCTATACGTTTCTTTCTTTGTGTTGCATGGCCCCGTTGGTCTTGCATGAGGAAGTTGCTGATGAATGGTGGAAAAGGTGATGTTACTGCCCGACAATTGTAGTCCAAAAAGTGCCAATCTATCCGCTATCATATTTAGCTCCCTGTAAATATGAATGACTGGTGGATTAGGCAGCTGGCGGATCAGGAACCTGCAATCATTTAACAAGGATGAGTAGTGTACATTGTGTTTATTGAGCATGGATATTACCTGTTGGGCATCCATTTGGATTTCCAAAGGAGTTAGGTTGTGATGGAGTGGTAGTTGTAAACCTCGTAGTAATGCCATTAATTCTATATCTATGACATTGGATGCTTGATAGTTTCCCGCATAGCCCATAATCCAATCACCTTTGTGGTTTCGAAAGAGCCCCCAAAGCCTGCTTGTGAATTGTATATATGGAAGGTCCCATCAGTATTTAAGGTGATGATTCCATTGTTGGGAGGTTTCCACTTTACAGACATAGGTATTGTAAGTTGTGTATGAGCATTAGTGTTAGTTAAAAAAGATGTTCCGCAGTTAGTTGAAGAATTAAGTTTGGTGATGGGAGAGTCCCAGTATGTTCGAAGCAGTTTTTGTTTCGAGTATTCCACAAAAGCCATAGTGCAACAGGAATGAGGTGTTTTAGAGGAATGTTGAGTGCGTGGAATTTACCCTTTCAATGAATGAGATATCTAAGCCAGTTGTGGTTAGGAGTGTCGTGTGTGGTGACTGATCGTATAAGAGATTATAGTTTAAGCTTTTGCCAACAATGTGTTGCATGGACACATTTTAATAAGATGTGCACAATAGTCTCTTTTTCCATGGGACAGTGTGGGAACATATTGGATTGAGTAATTCCTAATTTATGTAGATAATCGTTGGTAGGAAGTCGATTATGACTAGTGAGCCATATGAAGTGTTTTATTTTTGGAGTCACTTGTAATTTCCAAATCCACCCATGATGATTAGTACCGTTAGGAGGTTTAGTGAGTTCTGTATAACAGGAGTTGACAGTAAATTGATCCGTTTGTGTTAATCCCCATATTATATGGTCTTGAGTAGTGTCATAATTAGTGATGTAAGTGTTATTAATTTGATGGATTATCTGTTCCGGTAATTGGAAGGATATTAGTTGGCTAGGGCCAGTGTTAAATTGGAGGACATTGGCTACTGTGAGAGTGTGTTCTTTATTATTTAATGGGCCATGGATGAGGCTTCGAATAGTCTTGTTCGGAGCAATCCAATTATCCGTCCAAAATTTAACATGAGTACCAGTGTGTGTAATGACCCGACCGGTCGTTTTGAGCTTTTGCACTTCGCTCGCCAGTTCTCGCACATGACTAGCCCCGTGTGATGTATTATGACTTATGTAAATCGTCGGTTTTGGTTTTCAGGGTAACCGGAATGAATGTTAAAGAAACAGTTCTCAATTTGAAGCTTAAGATTTGAAAGGTTTGACCAAGATTTGACTTGTTGGTATATGATCTCGGATCAGAATTTTTTATGATTTGGTTAGCTTCGTTAGGTGATTTGGAATTTAGGAGCGTGATCGAAATGTGTTTTGGAGGTTCGGAGTAGATTTAAGCTTGAATTGGCGAAGTTGGATTTTTGGCATTTTCCGGTTGATAGGTGAGATCTCGATATAGGGGTCGGAATGGAATTCCGGAAGTTGCAGTAGCTCCGTTGTGTCATTTGGGATGTGTGTGCAAAATTTCAGGTCATTCAGACGTGGTTTGGTATACTTTTTGATCAAAAGCGGAATTCGGAAGATTTTTGGAACCTTAGGCTTGAATATGATGTGTTTTGGTTGATTTGATATTGTTTGAGGTGTTTTGAAGATTGGTATAAGTTTGAATGGTAGTATAAGACTTGTTGGTGCTTCTGGTTGAGATCACGGGGGCCTCGAGGTGATTTCGGATGGTTGGCGGAAAGTTTGAAAGTCGGTTTTGGCAGCTGAAGATCTCCCATTGCTCTCATAACCGCACCTGCGGCTAGGGAACCGCAGGTGCGGTATCGCAGATGCGTGGTTGGAGCCGCAGATGCGGCCAAAGGCTTGGTGGAGTGAAACCGCAGATGCGGTATGTGAACCGCACCTGCGCGACCTCAGATGCGGAGAGAGGGTTGCAGGTGCGGGAGGCGGCTTAAGTGATGGCCGCAGAAGCGGTTCATGGACCGCAAAAGCGGTACCGCAGAAGTGCTATCAGGGCCGCAGATGCGGAATCCCTGGGCCACAAGTATATAATGTTTCCTTCGCAAATTTTTGGCTAAGTACTCCATTTTTGAAGACGGGAAACGAACTAGGGCAGTGAATTCAAGGGAAAATCGAGGTGAATCAGTTGGGTAAGTTCCCCAAGCTTCATTACTTGAGGTTATGATCATTTTTCCGTTGGTTAATGATGATATTAGTGGAAATTAAGGGTAAAAAAAAATTGAGGAAACTAGGGCTTGGAAACTTAGGCCTTTGATTGAGGTTTTGAAGGACCAATTGTGGTCGGATTTCAGAACTTTTGATATGTATGAACTCGTGGGGAGATAAGGAATCTATTGATGTGAATTTTATCGAATTCCGAGACGTGGGCCCGGGGGTTCGGGTTTTGATAATTTCGGGAATTTTTTTTGTTTTTCGATTGTTTTCGAGTGGGCTTTGTTCCCTTAGCATATTTTGATGGTTACGTTCTGATTGTGCCTAGATTTGGAGCATCCGGAGGCCGATTCGAGGGGCAAAGACATCGCGAGCTAAAGTTTGGGGCGGATTGAGGTAAGTAATGATTATAAATACTATTTTGAGGGTATGAAACCCCGGATTTCACATTGTTGTGCTACTTTGAGGTGACGCGCACGCTAGATGACGAGCGTGGGGTCGTGCACCGTTGGGGATTGTGACTTAGTCCATCCCGTAGGACTATTAAGTCGCACAATTTTACTTGGAAACTATTTGATATAGTTATATTTTGGAGAGTGTTATTGTGTTTGGGGCTAAATGCCGTGTCTGGGCCTTGTGCCGATTGTTTGGACCCTTAGGGGCTTTTATTACTGATTTCCTCACTGTTTTTGGTTTGATATTTACACTCAGTCTTGCTATGTTCTTACTGCTTTCATAACTCGGTTTTATTCACTCCTCTTGATTTAAAAAAAGAAAGATAGTTTTAGCCGAGTACTTGTTTTACTGGCAGCCCGAGGGGCTTGAGTGAGTTTTGACTGATTGAGGCCGAGGGCCTGTGTTGTGAGGATGTTATGGGATCGGGCTGCACGCCGCGGTATGTGGTACTGATTTGTGATATGTGAGAGGCCGAGGGCCTGATTTATTATGCCACGAGGTGGCTTGTGATTGATACGAGGCCGAGAGCCTGTTTGATTATGCCACGAGATGGCTTGATATTGCGCTTGGGCCATAAGGGTCCCCTCCAGGAGTCCGTACACCCCAGTGAGCACGGGTACCCAGTGTGGTGATCCTATTTATTATGTGAGGCCGAGGGCTGGATTGATTATGCCACGAGATGGCTTGTTATTGCGCTTGGGCCGTAAGGGGCCCTCCTGGAGTCTGTACACCCCCAGTGAGCGCGAGTACCCAGTGTGTGTGATGTGTTGTAGCCCGAGGGGCTGTTGTTATTTCATATTGAAGCCCGAGGGGCTGTTCTTGATCTATGTTGCCCGAGGGGCGATTCTTGATTCATGTTATGCCCGAGGGGCTGATTACGAATGATTGTGAGGTAGCCCGAGGGGCTGGTTCTGTTGATACTATGCCCGAGGGACGGTTTACGGTACATGTTTTGCCCGATGGGCTGTTTGTCTCATTTTTATTCACTGATTTTATCACTCATTCTGAAACTATTGGAAGTTGTTTTAAAAGGTTTTACTGAAACTGAGCTTGATTTACGAAGTAAATGATTTCTGTATTGTTTTTGTAATGTACTGTATTTGCTGTAGCGTTATGACGTGGCTTACGTGTTTTCTTACTGCTCAACTTTTATTTACTTTTATTACTTACTGAGTTGGCGTACTCACATTACTCCCTGCATCTTGTGTGCAGATTCAGGTATTATTTTGAACCCGGTAGCGGGTGTTGATTGCTCAGTGGCAGAGTCATTGGAGTTAGCAAGGTAGCTGCCCGACGTTCGCAGCACTGCTTTTCTCCCTCTTGTCTTCCTTAGACTGTATTTAGTACATTTTAGATTCTTAATTGTGTTCAGACCTTAGTAGATGCTCGTGACTTGTGACACCCCGATGTCGGGCTTGTGTATTTATTCCGCACTATCCATTTTGACTTATTCATGAGATTGTTGATTAATAAATGGTATTTTGTTGATTAATAAATGGTATAAAAATGACTTTTATTGAATAATAGTTAATTCGGGAGTTGTGTCGGCTGGCCTAGTTCCATGATAGGCGCCATCACGATCGGGTCGGTTTTAGGGTTGTGACAGTGTGACATGCCATTTTAGACGTATTTGGCATATTTTCCAGCCATGCATCATATGTTTCCATAGGGTGGAGGTTCTGGTGCTTATTGGTCTAGTGTTATTAAGGTACTTAGAGATTAATAAAGAGGCCCAAGGTGTGGAAGGTTGATGAAACAACCTCCAAGCCGTACTTGCTAGTAAGGCTTCATTTTTTTGCCTTAGTTTTTGTATACTCAATCCTCCATTTTTCTTAGAGGAAGTAATTGTTTTCCAATTTAAGAGGTGTAGCTTCCTTTTTTGTGAGGTAGAGCCCCATAAAAATTTTTTGGTAGCTTTCTGGTCTATTAATGATATTTGTAGGTAGGGATATAATTTGCATTACATGATTGTGAATGGTATTGAGAGTGACTTTGATTAATGTAGTACGACCAGCCATTGTAAGATGGTTTGTTTTTCAACCCGCTAACATATTTTTGAAATTATCTAATATGAACTTGTAGCCCCTTTTTGTTGGTCAAGAGGTAAAAATAGGGAACCCCAGATATTTTTCCAAATGAAGTCCCTTCCAGCATGTTAAAACATGACAAGATGAAATTTTTGTCAGCTACAGGACAATATTTAGAGAAGAAAATTTTGGATTTTTCAAAGTTTATTTTTTGAATGTTCAGTAAAATGGTTGAGAATGTCTATAATTTTATGACAACTAGCTGTAGTTATTTTAGATGCGATAATGTCGTCGGCAAAAAATAGGTGGGAAATGTGAGGTCCATTAGTATTTAATGAAATAGGCTTCCAAATTGTGTAGTCAACAACAATGTTTATTTGTCTAGACAACATTTCCATACATAAAATAAAGAAATAAGGGGAGAGTGGATCACCTTGCCTAATGCCACGTGATGGGGTGAAGAAATTAGTTGGTGAGCCATTGAAAAGTATAGAGGTGGAAGTTGTTGACGCACATGACATAATAAGGGATATTAATTGAGGAGGAAAATTAAAGAATGTTAAGGATCTTCTTATGAAGCTCCATTCCATTCTATCAAAAGCTTTTTCAGGTCTATTCTTAGAAGTACGTTGGAGCACTTTGATTTAGAGTGTCGAAAATGAGTGAGTAATTCTTGCACAATGATGGCATTATCTGCTGCCCTTTTATTTCTTTGGAAAGCAGATTGAGTAGGGCTGATTAATTGTTGAAGAAAAGTTTTGATACGATTAACGATTATTTTGGTTATGATTTTATACAAAGTGCATAAATTAATGGGTCTAAATTGAGTCATAGAGAAGGGGCTCTTGACTTTTGGAATCAAGCAGACGTAAGTGTTGTTTACTTCCTCTGGGATATAACCTTGTTGGAATATAGTTTTACAGAAGTTGATTAAAGATTGTTATATTTGAGACCAGAATTTTTGGTAAAATAATGGATGAAGTCCATCTGGCCCGGGTGATTTGCGAGGTTGAAAGGAGTGTACTGCTTGGTATATTTCCAAGTCATTTAGTGGTTGTGATAGCATAGAGGCGTCAGTTGATGAGAGAGCATTATAATTATTTGTAGGATAATTTTTATAAGAAGTTATGTGAGTAGTGGTATAAAGATCTTGGTAGTAATTTATAGCAAGGTATTGTAACGATTCAATGTCCGTAATCCAGTTACCTAAATAATCTTTTAAAGCAGTTATTCTATTTCGGCGCCTTCGTTTTAAGGTAGATAAGTGAAAAAATCTCGTGTTTGCATCTCCCTCGTTAAGCCAATTAACACGTGATTCTAATTTCTAAAACTCCTTTTCAAGAGTGAGTATTTGATTATACTGGGCAATTAAATCCTTTTCGAGGTTTTGTAGGAAATTGCTAGTGGGATAGTGGCTAGATTTTTGTATTCCTGCCAGTCTAGCGTTGAGATTGTTTTTCTTTTGAAAAATATTCCCAAAAGATTGGTAGTTCCAGGTTTTTATTAGAGAAGTAAAATCTGTTATTGCTTGTAGTATAGGAGGATTATGGTGCCATATTTGATTAACTAAGTTAGGAAATTCATGATGTGATAGCCACATAGTTTCGAATCTAAATATAGTACTTTTTTTACGAAGGTTTTTATCAAGGGATAATAGTAACAGACAATGATCGAAATGTGTTCTAGGCAAATGGTGTACATGTGCTTCGGAATAAAGGTTTAACCAAGCATAATTTGCAACTATACGATCCAGTTGCTCTAATATCATAGCCCCTCTTCTTCTTTTATTAGTCCAAGTATATTTACTATCCGTAAATCCTAGGTCTATTAGGTTACATTAATTGAGACAATCAAGCATTAAATCTGCCCTAGTGTTATTTAACGAACATCCACCAAATTTTTCATGAGAGTATAAAATGTCTTTAAAGTCGGCCCCCACTAGCCAGGGACCTTTGTATGTGTCAGCTATATGTTTTAGATTTTGCCATAAAATTTTGCGTGAGGAAAGAAAGTTACGTGCATATATGGCTGTAAATAAAAAAAGGTGTACCATGTGGACATACCTGGATCATGCAGTGAATTTCCTGGTTGGTGACATCAATTTCAGTTACTTGAACTACCTGATCATTCCAAAGCACCACAATGCCTCCTGCCTGGCCTTCAGCAGGTGCTTGAGAGAGATGAGAAAAGGCAAAGTCTTCCTTAATGGAGTGGTGATCCTGTATGTGTGTTTCTAGGAGCACTACTAAGGGAGGTTGGTAATAACTTAGCATAGAACGAAAATTCCTTCTAAAATCCGGTGACTATGCACCCTTATAATTCCAAATTATAAAATTCATTGATTTAGTGCGTGGAAGTGGTGGCAGTGGAGTTGTGGTCTGCTCCTCCTGAGTTTGATTCTCTGGGTCGCTTGCTGTGTTGTCCCCCTGAGAGTTGATGTTATTACCACCGCAAACTTGCTCGCTTTTGGGTTCACTAGTGGCCTCAATTTGATCAGGCACTTGATCACTTCTGGTGGGTAATTGAGAAGATTTTTTTTTGCATATTGTTCCTTGAGGACGAAGATATGGCATGAACCTAACCATACTGGTTCCGTTTGAGTCTCCCTCATTTTCCATGATTGTTGCTAGTTCTTGAGGGTTTAGTACTTCTTGTTCTTCTGGAGTTGGTGGTTGAGGACTCATTGAGGTGGAGGGTGTAAGTGACTCGAAAGGACTCATTGGGGACAGTGGTAGGGAGTTGGGTATGTGGATGTATTCGTGTAAACAAGGTATTGGGGAATGAGCTTGTGGGAAAAATGGAAGGTCTGGATAGGGATTGTAGTGTTGTTGGTATTGAGGGAAAGGGTTCCACCATGAGTTGATGGCTTGGATTGGCATGGTCGTCAAGTTGTACTGGCCGTGAAAGTTCATTGCCACTGTCATACCCTCCATGACTATCAGGGCAAAGTCTTGGGGATTTTGGAGACGGACTATGATCTCTTGATTGTTGAAAATCATGGAGAAAGTCAGTGCATGATTCTGGGGTGCCATCTCCAACCATGACTGATGAGGTTGGAAGGGGTTGGGAGCTTGTGATGTATATATTACTGGGTAAGTGGGTGGAGGTGGTGTGTTGTATGGAATGTCTTCTGGATTGAGAAAGTGGATATTCAGAGGTATGAAGGGCATTAGAGAGGGACGATGATTTTGGGTTCTTAATGGGAAGTGTGGAGTGGGACGTCGCTACATGGTTATATGTGGTGTGAGGGGTGATGTGAGTATCAGAAATTTATGAGGGAAGTGGAGTTGGCAATGATTGAGAGGTATTAGTAGTAGTGGAAGGATTGGTTATTTGAGTCGGTGCTGCTGGATTGGTTTGGGAGATTTCGTGTGTGATGGGCTGCTCACGTGGGCTGGGTTGTATAATATTGGTGTGTATGGATAGCTGATTGGCGTGGTGATGTAGTGAAGTGGGATGGGACATAGGTCATGATGGTTGAGTGTATTGTGGGGTGGGCTTGGAGTAGAAGGTTGTGTTTACATGGTAGGTTGTTCCTGATTGGGCGTTTGGGGGGTGGAGATGACGTGGCAGTGGGACAAGGTGGATGAGTGTCAATAGGTTTACTATTTACCCCAGGATTAAGTGAATTAGGGTAATTATGATGCTTGTTGTGTAGAGGTCGGTCGGGTGGTGGTATGGGCATGTGGGTCGACCCGTTTTGTGTATGCAGATGTTGTAATTGGGCCACTATTTCTTTTATTGGGCTGGTAATGTTCTTTACTTGGTTAGATTGTAATTGTGGGTCGACCGTGTCATTGGTGCTAATTAAATGGTCAAAGCTATTTTTTAGTGTTAGTAAATTGTTATCATATCGGTTATTAGGTTTAACCGTAATTAATGCAGTAGGAGGGTTTGAGGGGTGCGTACCTTTGCCCTGGCCATTGGCCCAATGCATTGAGGTTGAAGCTTGAGTTGCAGTGCTATGTGTTGCTTCATGTAGACGTAGTTTAGGACTAGGTTGCTTTTTCGGAAAAATGACCATCTTCCATTCCGTAGTTTGTTGAGGTAGACCTTTGGTATCTCGTGCATCCGTAGAAAGAGTGGTAGTCGACGGTGTGGGCACTGGTGGCGTGGTGATGGGGCAGTGTAGTGTAACGTGGCCAAGTTTCCCACAGCGAACACATAGCATATTGAGACCTTCATATAGAATTTGTTGGCGATGATGCCCTATAAAGACATGTGACTTGAGTGGTTGTTCGAGAGGAACCTCGATACATATTCTAGCATAGCGTCCCCTTAATGCTAATGATGTGCATGTATCAATTTTTAATAGCTTACCCAGTTTATTTCCTACTTGGTGTAAGATATGAGTATCATAGAATTCAGTGGGCAGTTCTGGTAGCCTAGAACAAATGGTCGTATATGTAAGTTTGGAGTTAGATGCTAAAAGCTTAGGTTCCCATCTCCTAACTGATAGGAAATGGTCTAACACAAACCATGGCCCCACGTGGAGAGATTTTGTCATATTTTCTTCTCTTTGGTACTTAATGAGGAAGAAGTCATTGCCTAGATTAATGAGGGCCAGTGACTCCGTTGGTTTCCATAATTGTTGTAATTTTTTCTTGAGGGTTAGGTGCCCTACTTTTCTCCCAAAGACCTTAATTATAAAGGAATATTTCCAAGGGGAGAAAAGTCTTGTTTTGTCTTCGGTGGAGAGTGGTATGAAATTGTCTGTAGTATGTGTTGCTAAGGTTTCTTCAGACATGTCAATATGGTATTGGGTAGCATTGATTGTTGGAATTGAGGCATCGGTACTGTGGACTAATGTGTGGAGGAAAGAAGGTTTTTTTTTGCTGACTGTTGATTGGTTCGTCTATATACATGGAGTGTAAATCAGGAGGATCTGTGTTGGGAATTGAAGAAACGGTGATCATTGTGATTGAATGCAGTGAGAGGAAAAGGAAGAAGGAGTATATAGATGGTCTTAACTAATGGGGTATGACACGTAATTGATTGTAAATTTAATTAACTTCTTACTTAAATTTTCATTGGTATTTTCCTTGTGATAATTTATATAATCGACCTCAATTTATTTGGGATTAATGCGTAACTGTTGTCACACCTCCTTTTTTCCGAGGGGATAGGGAGTTTTTCCAATTAAAGTGAGAATATTCTAAATGGGATTATTTATCTATTTTTAGAGTCGCCACTTGGAATAATTTATAGTGTCTCAAGTCACCGGTTTATTTTTAAATCCCAAATCAAGGAAAATTGACTCTGTTTAAAAGTCTGCGAAAGCCAGAAGACCGGGTAAGGAATTCTGTTAACCCGGGAGAAGGTGTTAGGCATTCCTGAGTTCTGTGGTTTTAACACGGTCGCTTTTAATCAAACCTAGCTTAATTAAATTGTTCAATTACTCATTTTAGAACCTATGTGCAGTTTAGTTTTTACCCCTTTTAATTATGGCGTTTATGGATTTAATCTTTGAAACGGATTACATATGCGTAAATCCGCTTTATTTGAGACGCTAAAATCATGTCACGCGAACATGTACACAATTAGTCACTCTTTATTAATTTAAGATTGTTTGGCCAAAGTTGCGCGAACGCATGCCTCTAGTTAAAATCGTAATTGTATCATGCGAACATGTACGCAATTACGATAATAAATTAAATGCGCGCCTAAAAGCATTTCTATGAAATGAATCTTTGAAATTGCAATCATGTCACGCGAACGAGTACGTGGTCACGAAGATTTGATTAATTAAACGCGTCCAAAAGCATATTACTGTCTAATTTCCTAGAATGTCATATTACAAGAGGGGATTTCAAGCTAATGGCGTTAAAGTGGGAAGGTTGTTGTAATTACTGACTTTGAAAATAATCAGGCTTAGTCCCAACATTTCATCTTTCAGCCAAACTAATGGGATATACAATGTTCCTCCAAGGTTAACAATTTTGGGGGATAGATGACATTAAATTCCCACAGCAGCATAGTCAAAGTCCAAATGGGCTGTCCAGGCTTGTCTGCCAGACAAACTTTTGAATTGGGCTTACTTATGGAGTCTGGGCCCATCAAACTAAGCCTTAAATAAACTATCAGATGAGTTCACTATTTAGAGCTCAAATTCAAATTAAGGGAACTCTACTAATTTAGGCTTGCAGAGTTACCAGGCCCAATGCGCAATTTTAATTTAGAAACAAATCTCCATAGGATTATTACTATAAAGCTATAGAATCAAACATGCATGTATTTAACTACAATGGGTTTAAAATAATACAACAGAATCAACTACTATATTAAATTAACTTATCAATACAAAAGAGGTATAGAAAGCAAATCATTAATTAACTACAACCCCACGAGTTCAATTCCTTTTATAAATAAGGAAGCAGATCTGTATATGACTGCTCCTAACAGCCTTCTTCAAACATTATCCAGAAAGAGAGAAAAGTGATTTAGGCTATTGACTTTTCAATTCCCTTGTTGATCTTGATTTACAATGAGATAGCCACTGGGCCACTCTCATAAATCACCTGACCACCAGCAGTAGCTAAACACGCAAATGCAAACAAGATTAGTTTAACTGTTGAGTAATCCTTGTGTTTAATCAAAGAACAATTCCATTTTTAAACTCAAAAGATCAACATAAACCGACTTTTACTAATCAGCCCCCCTACAAACACCATTTCAAACATGAACCACCTATTCCAGAAAATAAGTCATTATTCAGGGAACAATCAATCAAACATGGAGATGTTTTGAGCATGAAAGAACCTTTAGACTAGATCAATGGCCTATCTATGACAATAAACTTGAATTATGGCTAAACTAAAAAGATAACATGTAATTGAAGTGATTCATGAGCAACAGTAGGATCAACAAAGTTAAAACTCCTCATTTCAAGTTGTGTAAACATAAAAACATCACCAACACTCCTGAATTTGATAGGCTCATATTGATACTTGAATTAATAACGACTTTGGATCAAACCGGTCAACATAGCCTACATGTTCAGTTTAAATGAATTAAAGAATCATATAACCATCAAGATAAACATAGATGAATCAGATCTAAGCATATCAACATCAGAAACACAAAGAAAATAGTTGTAGACAGGGTATTAGCATGTCAATTCTGTATTTCCACATTCATAAGAGTCACAAGAAGGAGTCTTACATACCTATGACAACCAACAAATAGCCAAATAAAGGCTGAAAATTGGATACTAAAACTCAGTAAACTTAGAGGAAACAAAAAACCAATTAGCAGTAGATTAACAATGAAATCCCAGTAATGAAGCTTGACTTGAATTCCAAATCAGCTTCAGAAAATCAAGGTTGATCCAGAAAAAATACCAAACTTATGAAACCCTTTTTCACTCAATATATGAAAGAGACTGAATCTGTAAGAGGAGAACTTCTAAGGCAAAATTCTTTCTCCAAATCAGTCTAAAGGTGAAAGAAAAGAAGATGAATTTTAGAAAGGTTTTTCTTATGCAAAAATCAATCTCTAAAAATCATGGAAAAAGAATTCTGAACTTCAGAGCTTTTAGTGTAAAAATCCGTATGAAAGTCTGCCTATTCATGAGAGGGTCAGGGGTTTTATATAGAATGTGAGCATGCTAAGGAGTAGGGAGTAATATGAAGAAGGTACAACTCCTAAAAATAAGGAAAAGAGCATTTTTCTTCAACCAATTTATTTTTATCAGATATTTTCATTTTTTAGCATCTTATCCTAACAATTTTGGACAACTGTCCATTTCTAGAAGTTTCCAATCAGTTACTAAAGATTCTTTCCAGTTAAATCCCCCAAATTAACCTTTTAGTGTTTTAAAATTGCCTCAGAATCAAACCTGATTCTGGGCTTGAGTCGTGTGACTCTGATCCATAGACCCCCTCTCCAAGTTCTCAAAACAAACAACTGAATTTGTGGGCCTGCCTATCACACAAAAAGGCCCAACTTTGAGCTAAATCAAACGGGCAAACCAATTGGTCCCCAACTCAAAATCAACATACAATTATACTAAACTAGCACATACATTTAACTAATTAATCATGCAATTATCCTAAATAATCCTATTTTAATTGATTCAATCAAAACAATAATTAACACCTAACTGGGAATTCAAAAACAGAAAAAAAAAACAAGTAAAAGGGAAAAGAAAAGTATACTGATTTGGCCGAAATGAGTGGACAAACAAGGCGAATCAACGAACGACGATGGCAACGAAGCTTGGCCGGTCAGCGGTGACTTGGCCGAAATCCGACGAGTTTTGAAATGAACCAAACTAACATGAATCGATTGCTCGTGTCAAGAGCAATCGACTCATTTAAGTTTGAACCAAAACATGCTTGAAATTTCTAAAGAAAATCATATTTAGGTTTATGATTTTCTTAGATTTGAAATTGGCCGAATTTGGTGGGAATTTTGGGAAAATGGTTATGTGGTTTGAGGAGAGGGGAGGATGAGGAGTATAAGGTGTGATTTTGGGTGTGTTTGGAGACTGTTCGACGCCGTGGGGCAATTTCTGACGGGCGGCGGATGGTGGGAATTTGAGAGAGGTGATAGATAGAGAGACAGGTTCTGAGAGATGAATTAGGGGTGGGGGGCTTTCTCCTACTGTTTTAAGGGAATGGGATGGGGGTTCGGGTCCATTGGATCAAAAGGAGATGAACGTTCACGATTTGTAGAGGTCAAAATGGGGTCGTTTAGGTTTATTGGGGTTGGGTTTGGTTTCTGGGCTGGGGCAGGTTTTTGGAAATTGGGCCATTGGAAAGCTTTAGCCCAATTTTGCATAAGACCAAACAAATTTCTTGTTTTCATTCTTTGTATTTTTTCTTTTATTTTAAATTAATATCCTAACCTAATTAATTAAAAACCTAGATTAGGTCCTAGATCAAAATCTAATCTGTGAAATGAACTTAATTAACTATTTTTAACATTTGAAGGAATCGGGTTAGTGGAGGCTGTGATTTCACTGTTGTTGCTGTTGTTACTGCTTGCTGAGCTCCTTATTACATCAAAATCAAAATAAAAAACTAAACTAACTAATCTATGAGTCTTCTGATCTTGATCTTGAGTCCTGGCTGGTTCTTCATGCGGACTCTGATCTGAATCTTGATGCTTGTTAGGTGCAGGTGCTGGTTCATTCTTTTTAGCTTCTCGGATCAAGGTGGGACATGCAAATCTTGTGAATTCAATCATATCTTGAGCAATCCACATCTTTTCTCTACTTCTGCACTTTGTGTTCGCTTCTTTTTCTTTTCTTCGTTTTCTTTTATTCTGGATTGAGACTTCTTCTTTTGGTCGTCTAGAACCCTATGTCTCGAGGTATAACCTGCTCAGACACAAAAACAAACAAATGAACGGAATTTTTCTGCCCCAGTTTTCACTAGAAAAATTTTGTGAGTTATTTGTAACCAAAACTCTATACTACTTCATTACTGAAAGCAATAAAAGTCAGGATTGCATATCCTTGGAAAAATAGAGATTAGGGAGTGGAGACCCTATATCTAAAAAAAATCAACTAGGGAGTGAAGACCCTATGTTGGCATCAACTAGGGAGTGGAGACCTTATGTTGGAAAAGAGACTAGGGAGTGGAGACCCTATATCTAAAATATCATCAACTAGGGAGTGGAGACCCTATGTTGGAAAATCATCAACTAGGGAGTGGAGACCCTATGTTGGCATCAACTAGGGAGTGGAGACCCTATGTTGAAAAATCATCAACTAGGGAGTGGAGACCCTATGTTGGCATCAACTAGGGAGTGGAGACCCTATGTTGGAAAAGAAACTAGGGAGTGGAGACCCTATATTGGCATCAACTAGGGAGTGGAGACCCTATGTTGGAAAAGAGACTAGGGAGTGGAGACCCTATGTCTAAAATATCATTAACTAGGGAGCGGAGACCCTATGTCTAAAATATCATCAATTAGGGAGTGGAGACCCTATGTTGGCATCAACTAGGGATGGAGACCTCTATGTTGGAATAGAGACTAGGGAGTGGATACCCTATGTCTAAAATATTATTAACTAGGGAGTGAAGATCCTATGATGGAAAACACAGCTAGGGATTGGAGACCCTATACTACCATGATTTTGATTTTTTTTCCTTTTCTTTCTTTTCATTTCATTTTTTTTCATTTTCATCATTTTTTTTATTAAGAGAATGAGTAAAATGCATGAAAGAATTTGGAGGAGTCTTTCCTTTTGGAGTGATTATTGTTGCAGAGCTATTTTAGTCTCTGCACGGTTTCCTTTTGTTGCACCTGCTTCTTGCAAGGCTGCTTTGAATTACACCTGTTTCCTGTTTTTCAAACAAAGAATAATTTGTCAGTTTGAAACAGTGGTTGGTTTTGTGGTCTTGAGCGTTTCAGTCACTTGATCTCGGCCCGGCTTCTTTGATGAAGATCTCAACTGCAACTGCTTGTTCCCTGAGGACCGGTTTCATTTCTGGCCCTGGAGAAACTCTGGTTTTTCCAAAACTTTACCATGATGGTTAATCATATGGGGATTAACCTTTTTCAACTTTATTTTGCCTTTGTGGGCATTTGACTTTGATTTCCTTTCTTTTCAGTAGTTTTTGATTTCAAAGCATCGACCATCATGGCCAGTCAAAGTCGACTCTATGCACCTACCGAGGCTGGGTGCCTTCTTGAATATTAGCTCGTGCCAAACAAAAACTCTGTAAATAAATCTTGCTATCTTTTATTTGTCTTAGTTTCAGAATATAATTAGACCAAAAGGGATTCAAAGAAAAACAAACAATGGAATGGACAAATGAATTTAGACGAGAGGTATCCCTTTCAGGGAAAAGAAAGAAGGACTTATCTGGAGTGCATGCGGACTTTGATGAACATGACATGCCTCTTGGACTGGATGCCTGATCTGCGTAAACCATCCAACTCTCAGAAATTCATCACAACTTATGCCTTCAAACTGAGAAACCTTTCCAGGATTCTGTTGATATCGATGGTTGTGAGGATCCTCTTTTCGATTAGTGGCACCCTTTGCGGGTTTTCACCTGCTGACCTCTCTCATTTCTCTTCTCGCCTTCGCCTTATAGTGCTCTTTATGAGTTTTCACTAACAAGACTCTCTCATTTCAATTTCTCTGTTTACCATCGCCTTACGGTGCCCGTGAGGGTTTTCACCAATAAGACTCTCTCATTTTGCTTGTATCAGATCCAAGCGATTGTATCCTCCAATTCTTGAACATTCTCGCTGATTGATCGGAATGACTTGAAAAGGATTTGGGTAAAAAGAATTTGGATTGACTTACAACTTTGGAACCTTTCAGGCGAAACCATTGCTGAAACACTATAACATCTGCCCCAGTTTCACTTTCGGGGGGAATTTGGATTTTTGTTTTAGTGTGACTGAACCCCAGAGAAAGGCTGCCTGCATATCCTTTCGGAATCAAGTCGAACGTAGTTCAAGAAATTTTGTTTTTGATTTTCTTTTGTTTCTTTTCTTTTGTTTCCTTTTTTTTACTTCTTTTTTTTTTTACTTTTCATAACAACTTCCTGGTTCCAAATAGGGTAATCAAAGAAAAAGGGAACCGGCTCAAAGGGTTTGCAAAGTTGGTAGTGTTTGGGTAGTGGGAATGAAAGCCTTCGTCATCCCAATCAGAGAGCATTAAAATCGCGTAAAAGTGTCAAACATAATACCTTTTGACCGCATTTGCGTTGACTGCTGTTTCGGGATCATTTCCTTCAATGTCTCCCAAATACAGCGCTCCTTTCGTCAACAGTTTTCTTGCAATGTACAGACCTTTCTAATTTGAAGCAAATTTTCCTTTTGCCTCCTCATGATGCGGGAGAATACGTCTCAAGACGAGTTACCACACTGCAAAATTTCTAGGCCGCTGATGATAGGCTATAATTGCGTATTTTAGTCTCTTATTACACTCAAATTTATTGCACTTTAATTGAGTTTGAGCTTTAATCGCTAGTGTCTTGCACTAGTGGTGCGTTTTATGCCTTGTAGGAGTGATTCCGAGCTATGTAGATGTTATGGAATGAATTCGAGTGATTTGGAGCTTTGAAGTCTGAGTAAAAGCCCAAGGAATTAAGCCGGGATCATATTCGGGGATCAACGGATGATAGAGCAACAAAACAAAGAATCGAGTAGGCATATTGCGCACTGTCTAGTAGAATGCACAGAACGTTTTTCTCAGAACTCCATTTGGGCTCCACAATATATGGTTGGAAAGCTAACTCAAAGGACTACAACTTTCATGTTTTACATTTTTCCAAATTCCAAACGGAACAGGGTAAACAACGCGGTCGAAACCGCGACCGCGGACTTGAGGCGGGCTGAGGCAGTATACTTGCCATATACAGCGGTCGTACCGCGCCCGGGCCGCGGACGTCCAGGCCTGGAAACTTGTCCTTTTTCTCATAGGAGAAGGTATAATAGTTTGGGCCCGACCCTACTTGGTATATATACATGGAAAAATGGTATTTTGAGAGGTTGGACACACTTTTGACATAATTTAGACCTAAGGAGGCTAAGGAGACCGGGGATTCGACCTAAGGAGTCAAGAACACACTGGGAGCAAGGCGGAGAATTCTTCAACGAGTTTTTCCTTCCTCTTCCTATTTTTCATTGTTGGTTATGATTTTTAGTATTGTAGTTTTACATACTATTATGAATAGCTAATTTGTTATCTAGGGTTTCGATGGAACCTTTTGTAGGATAAATTCTTGTTATGTTTTCATATAATTGAGCAGTTGGATTTATCTACTTGTTCAACTACGTGTTTATTGTTGTTGATTGAATGGCCATCGGTTGACTGTGCCTATTTATTATGTGTTGCTTGAGAAAGGATACATATTTAGGTATTTGTTGAACAACATCACTCCTAACGTATGTGAGAGATCAATACGGAGGGTTTAAAGGCGGGATTAGAGATAACGAAACCTTGGTGCAATCGTAGTGAGCAGTGAATTAATGTCAGCTAGTGTAGTTCGAGAGAATACATCTAGTAAATTCTGGTAGTTGCTCGAGAGAGAATTACGACAACCAAAGTACTCACAATTGGTAGAGAATACATTGGCGAAATTGTAGGGAACATAGCTGTAAAGATTCTGACAATTGGGGAAATCATCACTCTAGATCTCCTTAATTTAGTCTCCAACCCTTTGTCTCGTTAGTTGATAATTTTACCGCTTTGTAGTATTTGCTAGTTAATTACTTAGAAATATAAATCTCAATCTTTATAATTTAGAAAATTATTCAAACTTGTCTTCTTAGTGATATTAAACAGATATAGCTAAGCCTTAGTTCTCTATGGGATTCGACTCCAGACTTTTAGACCGGATTATATTTGCAGTGACCGCTTATCCTTTTTAGGACTAGAGTTGGGCGTAATCAAATTTTGGCGCCGTTGCCGGGGAACTAATGGTGTAGTTGTAGCTGTATACATTGCTAGGGTTCAAGTTTGAACTTTTATTTTGTTTTGTTTTTTTTTTTTGTGTTTTTTTAACTGTTGATTTGAGAAACATGACACCTTGGAATTATAGGAATTTAGGTATAGATAATTCTACTATTGATCTCCATACATATTGTGAAGGAAACCACCCGTGGCAAAATTTTCAAAACGTTCCTAAGAGCGAGATATGTGCACCAACTCAATCTTATTTGTGGAATGTGTGTGATATGTGTGGTGGTAAAAATGGTCACCTTCATGGTTGTGCTTATATTTCTTATTTTCCCCCAACCCCTTACTATGATGGTTCTACCTTTTCTTGTGAAGTTAATAGGAACAAAGAATTTGGGAATGCGGACCTGAAGGAGATCAAGGATATGTTAAAGCGCCTTCTAGAATAAAATAATGAGAAACAACTGCAGATAGAGAGGCAAGAGGCAACTATTCGCAACTTGGAGGCTCAATTGAGTCAAGTGGTTGGAGCTGTTAATGCTCAACAAGCCAATATTGATGATAGTAGCCAAGAAGAGCATGATTTGAGGTGTTAATTGGGGAGGTCAGAGTATAACATCAACAACCTAGCCAACTACAATTTGAGGATGTCAATGTTGAAGAAGTGAGACTAGAGTCAGCCAAGGACATTGAGGATACAAATTTTGTTGACTCTAGTATCATTGATATTGAGGATGCTGAAAGTCCTGAAGTTCATGTGTGTGAGCGCATTGGTCCTCACTCCAAACATTTTTCTACATTGTGCTTGGATGACGATATGGAAGTAGAGTCATCCGAGCCGACTGAGAAGTCAAGGAATGAAGAACAAGGTGCCTACATTCTGAAATTTTTCTTACCAGAAAGACAGGACTACATACCTCATCTAAAAGCCAAGAAGTGTAGAATAGTACAATGGTTGCTTAGACCAATTAGATTTGTTCCTCCACCCCTGGAGCATAGCCGAAAACTTGATGCCAAATTGGAGGTTCAATTCATAAGCTCGAGGTGGAGGCAAAAAGTGATTCGCGTCGTGCCGCGACGTTAAATCAAGCGCTTGTTGGGAGGCAACCCAGCTTTATTGTTTTCTTTTATTTTTTTTATATTTTTTTTATTATATTATTTTTGTAGTGTCAATTTTTTTATTTTCTAGGAGCATGGAAAGCAAAGGTATTGGAAGGATGCACCAACAAATGAAATGGTTGGAACTAAGTGTGAGGTACCCGCACGAAGGACCAAGCTGGGAGAAGTCTGAGTACCCCATGAGCTGCTAGTGCTTCGGCCTTTGGCCTACCAGGGAGTTTCTTTTACCTTCTTGTATGTATGGATGTGCATTGGGGACAATGCACAATTTTAAGTGTGGGGTGAGGAGATTGTCTGGGTGGTTTTTCATGCTACTTTAGTTGTGTTTGTTTTTTTTAAAAGATTGGACTTTTCCTGATGACGGATCTTCTAGACAGTTTTCTTGAGGGAAGTAAGTCTAAAGAAAATACCAAAAAGATTTTTTGTTTTGTTAGGTAGTGTAGCAATTACCCCTTGATTTTTTTTAAACCACGGTTATTTTCTAAGGGTTTTATTTGAACCGGGTGTAGTTGGTTTTTTTTTTTGGAATAGGAGCCATTGTGTTTTGTTTTGAAATGAAGCAATATCTCTTGACTTTGTTATACCTTGAGAATAGTGAGTACTTTGGCTGTGACGCTTAGGCTCAATTTTTGACTCTTGTATAAGTACCTTAAATTGTATGATCTTAAATTTGCTTAACTGCTCTGACTAGGGTGTCTTGATGAATCCAATCCTGAGTGAGTTATGTGCCATGTGTGTGTTAGGCTTTGTGATATTATGTGCAGTGCATTTGATGCCTAGAACTTGCCCCGTGTGTTTGCAAAGCGAAATAGTAGTGTTGTTCAGTCTTGGAAGTGATATAGGCGTTTTCTTGTTGAGCCAGATATGTATATTTTACCCGCCTAATTATTATGTATCGTAGTTAACCCCTTTGAGCCTGTAATCCTGTTTCTTTGGCAACCACATTACAAGCCTTACCCATTTGTTCGAATTAACCATCTATTTGAACCATTGTAACCTCTCATGAGCACGTGAATTATTATGAACTATGTAAAAGTTAAAGTGTGGGGTGGTTGGTTTGGCTTTTGAGTGGAACTAATGAAATAAGGAGAAAGGTGCACTGTTTTGAAAAAGTAAGAGCTACTTGAATTGGAAAAAAATAGTTGGATTCTTGTGAAAAAAAAATTCCTTGATAAGTGGTGGCTCTTGATGTAAGTGTGCTTAAAGAAGAATGGGGTAATATACATTGATGTGAAGGTGGAGTTTTGGTTTGACAAAAGTATGGGGTTTGAATGTTAATGTATATGTATTAAAGTGCTTAGGGAGGTGTAGTCACTCTTATATCTAAATGTATCATACCTGTCCCGTAGCCTATATTACAACCTAATAAAACGTCCTAAATTGTATCCTAAGATTGAATGAGCTCGATTAGTGGAGTAGTACACTACGGGCAAGCTTATGGTGCATCTTTTGTGGCATATGAATGTTATTTCTGAGAGTGAGTGAATTCTTTCTATCTTGAGTTCCTAAGTGTTCTTAAATTTTATTGTGTGGAACTACTCTCTTTTGTTGTGTGAGGGCACTTTATTCATGAAGGAAAGGTAATGTTAGTCACCTCTATATTAGAGTAAGTGGGTGAGTTGTGAATAACGTGTGGTACTTGTGAGTCAAATCTTGAGGTGAAGATGTTACGCTTTTGTGCTTAGTCTATTTTAAATACTCTTGGTGTGATGAGTTAGGAGAATNTTTTGTAGTGTTTAAGTTTTTTATTTTCGTAGGAGCAAGTGGAAAGCAAAGGTATTGGAAGGATGACAACAACAAACCAAAGTGGTTAGGAACTAAGTGTGAGGTACCCGCACGAAGGACCAAGCTTGGGAGAAGTCTGAGTACCCCATGAGTGTTAGTGCTTCGGCCTTTGGCCTGCCAGGGAGTCTCTTTTACCCTTTTATTAGTTATGGTGTGCATTGGGGACAATGCACAATTTTATGTGTGGGGTGAGGAGATTATCTGGGTGACTTTCTATGCTATTTTAGTTGTATTAGTTTAATTGAATTTTTTTTTTTTAAAAAAACGAAAGAAAAAAGTTTGGACTTTTCCCAACGATGGATCTATTAGACAATTTTCTTGAGGGATTTAAGTCTAAAGAAAAAAAATAAAAAGATTTTCTGTTGTTAGGTAGTGTAGCAATTACCCCTTGGTTTTTTTGTGCCGCGGTTCTTTTCCATGGGTTTTGTTTGAACCGGGTGTAGTTAGTTTTTTTTTTGGGAGTAGGAGCCATTGTGTTGTGTTTTGAATTGAAGCAATATCTCTTGACTTTGTTATGCCTTGAGAATAGTAAGTACTTTGGTTGTGACGCTTAGGCTTAGTTTTTGACTCTTGTATAAGTACCTTAAATTGTATGATTTTAACTTTGCTTAACTGCTTTGACTAGAGTGTCTTGATGAAACCAATCCTGAGTGAGTTATGTGCCATGTGTGTGTAAGGATTTGTTATATTCTGTGCATTGCATTTGATGCCTAGAACTTGCCCTGTGTGTTTGCAAAGCGAAATAGTAGTTTTGTTCAGTCTTGAAAGTGATATAGGCGTTTCTTTGTTGAACCAGATATGTATATTTTACCCACCTAATTATTATGTATCGTAGTTAACCCCTTTGAGCCTGTAGTCTTATTTCTTTGGCAACCACATTACAAGCCTTACCCATTTGTTTGAATTAATCATCTATTTGAACCATTTAACCTCTCATGAGCACTTGAATAGTCATGAACTTTGTAAAAGTTAAAGTGTGGGGTGGTTGGTTTGGCTTTTGAGTGGAACTAATGAAATAAGGAGAAAGGTGCACTGTTTTGAAAAGTAAGAGCCACTTGATTTGAAAAGAAAAAAAAAAAGAAAAAAAATATAGTTGGATTGTTGTGAAAAATATTCCTTGATAAGTGGTGGCTCTTGATGTAAGTGTGCTTAAAAAAGAATGGGGTAATATACATTGAAGTGAAAGTGGAGTTTGGTTCGACATAAGTATGGGGTTTGAATGTTAAAGTATATGTATTAAAGTGCTTAGGGAGGTGTAGTCACTCTTATATCTAAATGTATCATACCTGTCCCGTAGCCTACATTACAACCAAATAAAGTCCTAATTGATCCTAGATTGAATGAGCTCGATTAGTGGAGTAGTACACTACGGGCAAACCTATGGTGCATCTTTTGTGGCATGTGAATGTTATTTCTGAGAGTGAGTGAATTCTTTCTATCTTGAGTTCCTAGTGTTCTTAAATTTTATTGTGTGGAACTACTCTCTTTTGTTGTGTGAGGGCACTTGATTCATGAAGGAAAGGTAATGTCAGTGACCTCTATGTTAGAGTAAGTGGGTGAGTTGTGAATAATGCGTGGTACTTATGAGTCAAATCTTGAGGTGAAGATGTTATGCTTTTGTGCTTAGTCTATTTTAAATACTCTTGGTGTGATGAGTCAGGAGAACTGTTTAAAAAGAGGTCATGTCTATATAAAGTGTAGTTTGATTGCTCGAGGATGAGCAATGGTTTAAGTGTGGGGTGTTGATTATAGGCTATAATTGCGTATTTTAGTCGCTTATTACACTCAAATTTACTGCACTTTAATTGAGTTTGAGCTTTAATCGCTAGTGTCTTGCACTAGTTGTGTGTTTTATGCCTTGTAGGAGTGATTCCGAGCTATGTAGATGTTATGAAATGAATTCAAGTGATTTGGAGCTTTGAAGTCTGAGTAAAAGCCCAAGGAATTAAGCCGGGATCGTATTCGGGGATCAACGGATGATAGAGCAACAAAACGAAGAATCGAGTAGTCATATTGCGTACTGTCTAGTAAAATGCATATAACTTTTTTCTCGGAACTTTATTTGGGGGCCACAATATATGATTGGAAAGCTAACTCAAAGGGCTACAACTTTTATGTTTTACGTTTTTCCAAATTCCAAACGTAACAGGGTGAAAAATGCATTCAAAACTGCAACCGCGGACCTGAGGCGGGCTGAGGCAGTATACTTGCCATATACCGCAGTCGTACCGCGCCCGGGCCGCGGCCGCGAACGTCCAGGCCTGGAAACTTGTCCTTTTTCACGTAGGAAAAGGTATAATAGTTTGGGCCCGACCCTACTTGGTATATATACATGGAAAAATGGTATTTTGAGAGGTTGGACACACTTTTGACATAATTTAGACCTAAGAGGCTAAGGAGACAGGGGATTCGACCTAAGGAGTCAAGAACTCACTAGGAGCAAGGCGGAGAATTCTTCAACGAGATTTTCCTTCCTCTTCCTATTTTTCATTTTTGGTTATAATTTTTAATATTGTAGTTTTACATACTATTATCAATAGCTAATTTGTTATCTAGGGTTTTGATGGAACCTTTTGTAGGATAAATTCTTGTTATGTTTTTATATAATTGAGCCGTTGGATTTCTGTACTTGTTCAACTACGTGTTTATTGTTGTTGATTGAATGGACATCGATTAACTGTGCCTATTTATTATGTGTTGCTTGAGAAAGGATACATATTTAGGTAGTTGTTGAACAACATCACTCCTAACGTATGTGAGAGATCAATACGGAGGGTTTAACGGCGGATTAGTGATAACGAAACCTTGGTGCGATCGTAGTGAGAAGTGAATTAATGTCAGCTAGTGTAGTACGAGAGAATACATCTAGTAAATTGTGGTAGTTGCTCGAGAGAGAATTACGACAACCAAAGTACTCACAATCGGTAGAGAATACATTGGTAAAATTGTACGGAACATAGCTGTAAGGATTCCGAGAATTGGGGAAATCATCACTCTAGATCTCCTTAATTTAGTTTCCAACTCTTTGTCTCGTTAGTTGATAATTTTACCGCTTTGTAGTATTTTCTAGTTAATTAGTTAGAAATATAAATCTCAATCTTTATAATTTAGGAAATTGTTCAAACTTGTCTTCTTAGTGATATTAAACAGATATAGCTAAGCCTTAGTTCTCTGTGGGATTCGACTCCGGACTTTTAGACCGGATTATATTTGCAGCGACCGCTTATCCTTTTTAGGACTAGAGTTGGGCGTGATCGGCCGCACTTTCTTGTTGTAGGCACGGGCCATTCTTTGTTGGTACAACTGTCCGTGGCAAACTGCGGCTATCCACTTTTCATCAATCATAGTTAATTGTTCCAACCGAATCTTGACCCATTCATCATCCTCGAAGAGAGGGAATCTCAACTTCTACAGGTATTACGACTTCAGTGTCATTAACCAATAGATAGGGCGTGGCCCCAACTGATGTGCGCAAGGTTGTGCGATATCCCAATAATGAAAAAGGCAGCTTTTCATGCCACTGTCTATAACTTTGAATCATTTTCCCGAGGATCTTCTTGATATTCTTGTTTGCAGCTTCAACAATGCCATTAGCTTTGGGCCGGTAAGAGGTAGAGTTACGATGCGTAATCTTAAATTATTCGCATACCTCCCTCATCAAGTGGCTATTCAGATTTGTAACATTGTCTGTAATGATAGTTTTAGGAATATCAAAATGACAAATGATGTTGGAATGCACGAAGTCCACCACCGCTTTCTTGGTGACGGCTTTGAAAGTGACTGCTTCAACCCACTTTTTGACATAATCAATGACAACCAAGATGAATCTGTGCCCATTTGAAGCTTTCGGCTCGATTGGCCTAATGACATCCATACCCCAGGCAACGAACGGCCAAGGTGCCGACATAGGATGCAACTCTGAAGGCGGTGCATGAACCAGGTCACAATGTATCTGACACTGATGGCATTTGCAGACAAAACTGAAGTAATCCTTTTCCATGGTCATCCAGTAATAACCTGCCCGAAGGATTTTCTTTGCAAGGACGTATCCGTTAATGTGGGGCCCACATACTCCTGAATGCACTTCGTTCATGATCTTTCCAGCCTCTTGGGCATCTACGCACCTCAAAAGATTCAAATCTGGAGTTCTTTTGTACAAGACTTCTATGCTCAAGAAGAAACTGCTGGCAAGCCTTCTAATGGTTCTCTTTTGGTCTCCACTGGCCTGCTCGGGATATTCCTTTGTTTTCAAAAACCTTTTGATGTCATGATAACATGGCTGAACATCTGCTTCTATTTCAATTGCATTACAATAACCATGCCTTTCTCAAATTTGGATTTCCAGCGGGTCAATGCGGACATTGCCCGGATATGACATTGAGGCCAAAGTAGCTAGTGCATCAGCTAACTCATTGTGGAATTGAGGAATATACCTGAAATCGACAGACTTGAACCATTTGCTAAGATCTTCGACATGTTGCCTGTATGGGATAAGCTTGGTGTCTCGAGTTTCCCATTCACTTTGAGCTTGCCGGATAATCAAGTCAGAATTTCCCATGATTAACAATTCTTCCACGTCCATGTCAACTGCCACATTCATACCCATAATGCAGGCTTCATATTGACCGGTGTTGTTTGTATAGAAGAACCGAAGTCGGGCAGTGGCTAAGTAGTGCTGACAGTGGGCGAAATCAAAATTGCCCCAATCCCGACACCTTTTGCATTTACAGTTCCATCAAAGAACATTTTCCAAGTATTGGTGTCTTCTGGAATTACTTCAACTGAATTTACTTCCTCGTCCGGAAAGTATATACTTAGGGGTTGGTATTCATCATCAACCGGGTTCTCAGCTAGATGATCTTCCAAGGCTTGAGCTTTCATCGTCGTGCGGGTGACATAGACAATGTCAAATTCAGTGAGCAGGATTTGCCATTTTGCTAAAGTTCCCGTGGGCATTGGTTTTTGGAATATGTACTTTAGAGGATCCATTCTGGTTATGAGATATGTGGTATAGGCCAACAGATAATGTCTAAGCTTCTGGGCAACCCAAGTTAGGGCGCAACAAGTTCTTTCCAACAAAGTGTACTTGGCATAACTAGTGAACTTCTTGCTCAGATAGTATATGGCTTTCTCTCTCTTCCCGATCACATCATGTTGCCCCAGGACATAGCCGAAAGAATTTTCCAGGACTGTAAGGCACAAGAACAAAGGTCTCCTTGGCTCGGGTGGAACCAACACTGGCGGATTCGATAGATATTCTTTGATTTTGTCGAAAGCTTCTTGACACTCATCCGTCCATATGATTGCCGCATCTTTCTTCAACAGCTTAAATATGGGCTCACACGTGGTGGTCATCAGAGCAATGAACCTGCTGATGTAATTCAATCTTACTAGCAGACTCATGACCTTTTTTCTTGGTTCTCGGAGGTGGTAAATCCCGAATAGACTTTATCTTTGTTGGATCTAGCTTGATACCCCTCCGGCTGACTATAAACCCAAAAGTTTCTCGGATGGAACTCCGCATGCACATTTAGCTGGATTCAATTTCAAATCATACTTGCGCAGACGCTCAAATAACTTTCTCAAATCCCGCACATGGTCTTCCTGCGTTCTTGATTTAATGATCACATCATCCATATACACCTCGATTTCTTGGTGCATCTTATCATGGAAGATGGCAGTCATAGCTCTCATGTAAGTCGCCCAGCGTTCTTTACCGAATGACATGACCCTGTAACAGTAAGTGCCCCAAGGTGTGGTGGAAGCCGTCTTTTCTGCGTCATCTTCGTCCATCAAAACCTGGTGGTACCCAGCATAACAATCCACGAAAGACTGTATCTCATGTTTGGCACAGTTGTCAACAAGAATGTGGATGTTTGGTAATGGAAAGTTGTCCTTGGGGCTTGCTTTGTTCAAATCTCGATAATCAACACACGCTCGGGTTTTCCCATCTTTCTTCGTCACTGGGACCACATTAGACAACCATATGGTGTATCGGACCACTCGGATCACACCAGCTTTTAACTGTTTGGTGACTTCTTCTTTGATCTTATCACTGATGTCTGTTTAAATTTTCTCTGCTTTTGTTGGACAGGTGGATAACCGGGATAAATTGTCAATTTATGCACTACCAAATCAACACTTAGTCCCGGCATATCATCATAGGACCATGCAAACCCGTCTTTGAATTCAAACAAAAGTTGGATCAAGGCATCTCTAGTTCTTTCATCAGCGTGAATGCTTATCATGGTTTCCTGGACCTCTTTTGGACTACCCAAATTAACTGGCTCGGTTTCATTTAATTTCGGCTTAGGCTTATTCTCAAATTGTTCCAATTCTCGATTTATTTCCCCAAAAGCCTCATCTTCGTCATATTCCGGTTCTTAATTCATTATTTCACAGTTAGACAACATTTTAGGATCTGGGCATAAAGTCCGCAAGCATGTCATGTTATTTAAGTCCGCATTATTAGAACTGAAAAGAAAAAGATAAGAAAAATAACAAAATCAGAATAACGAAAAGGAGACATCCATTGACGATGAAATATTTATTTTCATTTCATTGAATTTAAAGATAGGAGGGTTTACATCGAAATCAAAAGTTAATAAAATAAAAACATTTGAGTTACACCCTGAAATAACTAATAACGTAGAAAAGATGGCAAGACAGGACTACCGGGACTCCCGCCTGACAGGGAATGGGGTAGCCTTCCGGTTCTAAAGCTTGGAATTTGGTCCCATGTATAGCACCTCAGCAGTGCTCATGCCCTCCCCTGGCTAAACCATGTGGGACTCGTACAACATTTGTTTCATGGCTTCACAAATATCCTCAATCTCTTCGGTCGTGAAGGCCTCTTCCTCTTCTTCTACATACTTGGGTTTAACAAATGACTTGGCGAGATGTGGAACAGGCTGAGGCAGGACCCACCCATTTTTCTTGCGCTCATCAGCCCATTTTATGTCGGCATTTGTAGCTTGGGAACCTACGCCGAAGAACTTCTTATTTGCGGTCGAAGTGATGGGCTCTATGATTCCTTGTAGATATACCCTGAGCCCTTTCCCGGGCTTGTACCCATGTTTTATCATTTCACTGTCTACCATGACCGATGCATTTGGTAAGCAAGGTTGAGGAAACGGGGCCCCTTCTTCACATTGGTCGGTGACCACAATTTCGAAGGCTTGATAGACAATGTGATCACTTCCTTCTCTAGCTTCGAGACACGGGACTGACAGGTCCTTGTAAATGGACTATTCATCCTCCCTGTGGACAACAATTTCTTGGTTTTCATGTTCAAACTTGACCATTTGGTGGAGACTGCAGGGCACAGCCCCTGCAGCGTAAATCCATGGTCTTCCTAGGAGAAAGTTATACGAAGTATCCATATCTAGAACCTGGAAATTCATTTCGAAATCCACAGGGCCAATGGTCAGAATCAAGTCAATTTCCCTATTGTATCGCGCTTGACACCATCAAAAGCGCGCACACAGACATTGTTTGGTCGAATCCTTTCTTTTCCAATTTCCATCCTCTGAAGCGTTGAGAGAGGGAAAATGTCGACCCCGGAGTGGAATTTATCCTTTATTTTGTCCTTTCCATTCACTTGGATTTCTTCCGTTTCATCGATTTTGTCCGGACCCACCATCTAGCATGACCCTCTTCACATAATAACCTTCGCATTTGACATTCATGTGAAGGGCTTTGTTGTGGGCGGCTCCCTCTGGTGGCAAGTCATCACGGTTGAAAGAAATCTTGTTGACTTAGAAGAAACGTTCAGCCATTCTTTCCAATTGTTCGACTGAAGTATCCGGGACGTATGCCTCATTCAATATTTTCAAGAGTACTTTCTGATGTTCATTTAAGCTCAAAAGCAGGGATAAAAGTAAAACCTTGGAAAGAGTCTTCCGGAGTTGGTCAATTATGGCATATTTCGAAGCTTTCATTTTTCGGAAGAACTTTTCTGCCTCTTCAATAATCAGTAACTTCTTGGGTGGAAACCGTTTCTACTTGTTCAGTTTTGATCTCTTTAGCTCCTTTAGGTTGTGGTACTTCCCAGATTGGTTCATTTCATTCACCTTCCCCATAATCTCTTTCCCCTTGTAAGTAACCACTGTTTTGCTATAAATCCATGGGACTGCTGTGACATCTCTCATAGGGCTCTGTGGTGTGCGGCTGATAACCACGGGCTCAGTAAAGCTTGGTGAAATTAATAGTACCCACGCCACATAAGTCCCTTTTGGCACATACAATTTTGGCGAATTCAGCATGACTTTCTTTTGATCAAATCTTTTGGGAGTGTTTAACATGAGCTGCTGTTTCCTTGGGGCCCTAGGAACATAAAGAATTGTGTCCTTAGCAGGTGCTGCCCCAGCTTTGTTTCCATAGCTTTTTCTGCAACTTGAGGAGTTGGAGTGATTTTCTTCTTCTCATTTCTGGCCTGTTTCGCCGCTGCTTTAGGTCTTGCCTCTGAAGCGGAAATGGCGATGATGGCTTTCAAAGTCGGATCAAACTCTTTATCATAACAAATCATTCCAATGACCGGCCCATTATTGTGAGCCGGTAATGGATTGTTAGTTACATTAGGGATTTCCTCATCCCTCAGCACCACTCGCTTCTGTTCTATCAAGTTCTCAACTGCCCTCTTGAGAGTCCAACAATCCTCCGTATCATGACCCTCTCCCCTCGGATGATAGGCACACCTGGTACCGGGACGGTATGATGGAGATTCCTGATTTTGACGGTTTGGAGGCACAGGTTGTAGTAGGCCCATCTGGATTAATTTCGGAAAAAGGCTAGAGTAGGATTCACTAATAGGGGTGAAGTTGCTTTTCCTGGGAGGCTCACGGGGCGTGTATTATGTTGGTAGTTATTCTGTGGTGGATGGGGGTTATATGGAGCTTGGTGAGGATGGTTATTTTAGGGAGGTGGAGCTCTGTTTTGGTTGTAATGCTGCTGTGACCGTGTATAGGATTGGGCATTCATCACCGCATAAGGAGGCGGTGCCACGGCATATGCTGCATCTTGATGGGGGTAGTAGTGTTGTGGGGTTCTGGAAGGCGGGTAAGAATAATCACGGGATCGACGAGAGCTTCTCGAACTTGAAGCCATCATGGCTCCTTCTTCCCTCTTCTTCTATTTGCTAAACCTCCCGAGCCGTTCTGAATAGCTTGGGAAGTGGCTCTTAAAGTAGATTGACTTATGATCCGGCTAGTTTTCAAGCCGTTTTCTACCATTTCTCTTATTTTTTTGGCCTCCGCGAACGGCTTGCCCATGGCAGACATCATGTTCTGAAAGTTATCGGCCTCTTGGGCCTGCAAGAAAACATTTACCATTTCTGTCTCATCCATTGGCGGTTTCACTCGAGCTGCTTGTTCACGCCACTTGATAACGTATTTGCGGAAACTTTCCGCGGTTTTCTTCTTGAAATTGGTCAAGGAATTCCTATCTGGGGCTATATCAACATTGTATTGAAATTGCCTGACGAAATCTTGGGCCAGGTCATCCCATATATGCCAACGGGAGATGTCTTGGTCCATGTACCATTCTGACGCAATTCCCGTCAAGCTCTCACCGAAATAGGTCATCAAATGTTCTTCTTTTCCACCTGCCCCTCTCAAATGATTGCAATATCTTTTCAAATGAGCGATCGGGTCTCCATTCCCATCGTATTTCTCGAATTTTGGTGTTTTAAAACCAAGGGGTAAATGAACACGAGGAAACATGCATAGATCAGTGTACGAAACACTCTTTTGGCCACTCAGGCCTTGCGTGTTCTTAAGACTTTGTTCGAGACTTTTCATCTTTCGAGCCATTTCTTCTTGCTCGGGGTTTCTCGTCGTTCTTTCCTGTTCCACTGGAGACTCGTGTTGCGGGTGCTGAGGGTAGGAGTTTGGGGTGACACGGGCTGTGTCTAGCTGAAATTGTGGTACTTGAAAGTGAAGGATGATGGTTCGAAGCATGGCCTAGGCACTGTTGGTTGTGCCGTTGTGGAAACTGGTGGTGCGGTGAATACTATAGAAGATACTCCCGGAAACGGTTCCTGGGGGTGAACCTCAGAAGGCGTCGGTGAAATTAGCTGATATGGTAGGGTACCCAAACGGGATGAATGGGTTGGTTACGGGAATAGGGACGTTGCAGGTTCCGCTTGTCTTGGGAAGCCGTTCAGAAAACCCGGGGATTGCACTGGGCAGTTCTTTGCCATTAGACCAAGCGTCCCACATCTCTAACATACGGCAACCCAACGTTCTGTTTTCTTCAGCATCTGCTGGTTTTGACTGTGGGATAACTGATACCGGTCTATCCTCTAAAGGGTTAATAATTGGTAGATGACTTTCGGAAGCCAATGGAATACTGCCTTTGGATCTTGTGAAGTAAGGATGGGAAGCCAAATTACCACAAAATCAACCTCCTGAAACAGGACCTGTCTAATTGCCACACAACAAGCTGGTTAGTGAGAAATTTAACAGATAGGGAATCGCATATTGGGGATGCAATGCACCTAAATAGTTAAACATTTCTAAATGTTTTGCAACGGCTGTGTGTTTCATCCCGGCTTTGCTATCTCTTTTCTCAAATTTAAAATCTTGATTCTTTTCTTCCTCTTTTGCTGTTTTCGCTCTTTTATTTCTTTTTGCCCAAATTTTCCTTTGTCTTTCTCTCTCTCTCTCTCTCTCTCTCTCTCTCTCTCTCTCTCTTATTCTTTTTTCCGTTTATTTTTCATTCAGATTGTTTATAGCTATGATCGAGTCCGATGGGAATTGCCCGCGTATCACGACGCCGCATGAATCAGATCATTATGTAATTCAGGGAATAAATGCGAAATAAAAGAAAAGAAAATTTTAGGTTTTCAATATTTCATTAAATAAACATCTTTTTAGGTTTTTCTATTACAAAGACTCTGACATACAAACTCAAAATAGAAAAACAAACAGACTTGGAAAAGACTAAACATACTCGAAAAGGTGAAATACAGACTCAAAGCCAAAAGAAAATCAGGAATACATAAGAGCCTCAAATGCTACTCCGGGGGCCCGAGGGACATCAGTCGGTCTCGACACGAGCCTGCGTGCAATCTCTTCTTGGAGGTACTCTAAATAAGCCATCACCTGACGGACAAAGGTCATCACAACAGCAAAGAACATGGACCTGGTCATATCCTTGCATTCATGGCACTTCATTGCAACATAATCAACAATTTCTTTAGTCCCCATTCTAATGACACCCTTTTCCTGGAGCAGGCGTCCAATTTGCCGAGAACCGGGCCTTCAGGACCTGCGTGGTCGTATGATTTTGGTCTTGCAATTAATGTATGTCTTCCTCCAATCGGGACATCAATGTATAGCAATGCTCTCTTTTCGCTTTGAAATTCTTTGTTAGCTTGGCCATTTCATTTTCAAGAGTAGTCAGCTTCTTCTTTAAAAACGTGACTCCTTTGTCATACTTTTGCCTTAGCTGTTGAGCAAACCTTGTCCGTTCTTCTGCATTCTTTGCAAATTTTGCCCGAGCTTTTGCCAATTTATCCTCGGCTTTTGCCAGGTCAAACCGATAATCCTGCACTTTTAACCTTAAACTGCTTATGAGTTTTTCATCCTTCTTGCTCCTCACAGGCGTTTCAACAGCTATCCTCATGTCCCGGAGTTGGGCTCGGAGCGCCTCGTTCTCCTGGGTCAACCTTCTCCTTTCACCTTCAGCTTCTTGCGCCTGTAAGTCATTATTAAATGCGATATTTCTCAACTTTTCTTCTAAGGCATGAATGGTGGCTTGATATTTCTTCTCCTATTCTCCCCAGGCCAACCTTTCTCGGATTTTATCATCAAAATCCTGATCATGAGGTCTTTTGGCGGGCCTTTCGGGCTCGGGTTTGGCTCTGGCTCATCATTAGCACACGACCTTCTCTTAAACCATATGGCATAATCTGGGTCCACTTCTCCTCTCGCTGGATCTAGTACCTGGGTGTCATCTTTCAGATATCGGCAACCATTCCAATCTTGTTGGACTAAAGCCTCGGGTGATTGAGCTTCTGGGTGTAGCTAAATCACTTGGGTATTGAAATCTTCATCTTCGGGCACCACTTGATATCTTCCCAACTGCATTAGAACTCTTTGCGGTGCGTATGGTTGGACACTTCTCAAACCATCAACATCAAATAACCTTTCGTAGCAGTCATGTGTATGACTTCCCTTACCGGAAGCCATCCCAAAGTCCATTCAATCTGGCTTGCCTTTAGAGTTCTTAAATGGAAGACCCAGGCTTCAAAACCTTCTGGAGAATTGTAATCTCTCACCCTATCCTCATAACTCCCGATGAAGTTGTTCTTGCTCGAGCCATAACTCATAAACTTGGGGTGATGGCGGAGGTGCTCGATCCACCACATTTGCAAAAGAATGTTGCCTTTTTGCAAAATAAGTTCTTAACTTTCTAAAGAAAAATCAAAGGAATGTGGCTACTTATACAATATTAGCAACAAGTGGCTATTTTTGCAATAATGGCCCTTTCACACTTTCAAATAAAGTTGCCGGAGAAGGACACTTTATGGAAAACGTGATGTTCCATTGACAGACACGCCCGTTATTTGTGAAAATAGCCCTTCGACAATTTGAAGATGTTCTAAGGCTATTCCGGCAAAAACGGATCAAGACGCAACTGATGCTGGGTCGCCATATTCTCTTGACCAAGCACTGGACATATTTATTTTATTTTAGGTTTTTTTTTTTGCAAAAAATGAGGCCGAACCCTATGTAGTGCCTACGCATCTCACATCTGGTGAGAATCAGACCTGCGTAGTTCGATCAGTTTTGACATAACTGGGAAGACATGATATTGACTCATTTTGAAATGACTCTTTTTTTTTAAAAAAATTTCAACATTTTCTTTTGAAAAATTTTCGACAGAGTTTTGGGGCATTTTTCAAATATCGGGTTTTTCGGAACCAGGCTAATTTCTCTTATACCCCACTCTTGGTTTTTCTCTTGATTTTCTTTTTTCTAGCCGATCAACATGCAAGCAAAAGCAAATGAATGTACAAATAGCCCGTAAGATGCATCAGGATGGTCTTTCATTTCGGGTACACCTATCCTAGACAGACCCAACCCCTGTGTTGAGTCCCCAAAGTCAAATGCACGTGATGCAAACAACTTCCTACTAGGGATCCGGCATGAGGCTATGTTATTATAGGTTTAAACTTGGGGTTGTATTCTAGACATGACTTACCCAAGCGGACAGCTCGAGCCGAGGTGGGGGCAATGTAACGGGAGTACGAAAGTCTACCCGGCCTAGTTGCTGACCCAGCCTCGTTCTATTTGGTATGACTTCCAAAAGAAAAGTGGGCCACGCGTACGTGAACACCATATTTTTAGAAGACTCAGAAGGGAGGCGTAAGAAGATAGTTTAATACAGTTCAAATAATATCAAAGCGGTAAATGAGTGGCAATTAGCACATTAGGCCTACAAACACAATAATAGCAACAAACAATAAAGCCAAGTACATATTACATTACAAGCTCAAATTCTGAACCCTGAACCAGAGATTCTGGGTTCGTTCTCCAGCAGAGTCGCCAAAGCTGTCACACCTCCTTTTCCCGAAGGGATATGGAGTTTTTCCAACTAAAGTGACAATATTTGAAATGAGATTATTTATTTATTTTTACAGTTGCTACTTGGAATAATTTATTGTACCCCAAGTCACCGAGTTATTTTAAATACCAAATCGAGGAAAATTGACTCTATTTAAAAGTCTGCGAAAACCAGAAGACCAGGTAAGGAGTTCTGTTAACCCGGAAGAAGGTGTTAGGTATTCTCGAGTTCTGTGGTTTTAGCATGGTCGCTTTTAATCAAACCTGGATTAATTAAATTGTTTAATTACTCATTTTAGAACCTATGTGCGTTTTACCTTTTATCGCTTTTACTTATGGCGTTTATGGATTTAATCTTTGATACGGATTACATGTGTGTAAATCCACTTTATTCTGGGCGCTAAAATCATGTCATGCGAACATGTACACAATTAGTCACGCTTTATTAATTTAAGATTGTTTGGCCGAAGTTGCGCGAACGCATATGTCACCCAAACTGATGGGCCGCGACGGGCACCCGGTACCTTACTCAACCGAATACCAACGTAACGTGTCTCTCATATCATACTATTATAGGTAAATGAGATGGAGAGGATGTCGTGAGGTAAGTAGAATAAACATGAGAGAATACTTGACATAGATGACCCAACCTAATATAAAAACTTACATACGCGACATACAGGCCTATAAGGCCAACATGATCATTTGTAAACTCAAAACATAGGCCAACAAGTGCATACAAGTATCCGTATACATGACACCTGTCTACTGTCACACCTCTTTTTTCCTACACCCGGAGAAGGGTATAAGGGAGTTTTTTTCCAACTTAAAGTGACAATCGAAACGGGATTATTTTTATTAAATTCAGAGTCGCCACTTGGGATAATTTATGGCATCCCAAGTCACCGGTTTCAAATCCCGAATTGACGAAAGATTGACTCTGTTTTACAGTCCGCGAACACAAAAATCCGGGTAAGGAATTATGTTAACCCGGGAGAAGGTGTTAGGCATTCCCGGGTTTCGTGGTTCTAGCACGGTCGCTCAACTGTTATTATTGGCCTATTTATCTGATTTTAAAATACTTTTAAACCTATGTGCATTTTAACTTTAAAAACTGCTTTTAATTATTTTAAGGAAGATTTCAACGTCATCTAAAATACGTCTTTGGACCACGCCACATGAAATGCACCCGCAGTCCGAGACACATTTTATTTAACGTTGTTAAGATTTGGATTGGGGTCACATGAAATGCACACCCGAGTTTAGGAAGGTAATTTTTTAAAATAGCGCGCCTAAAGCAACTATGCACTTTCAACTTCGCGAGGGCCATGAAAATTCGACTAAATGGCACATATCGATTTCTAAGGATATAGAATAGTAATTAAGCGAGGGCGATGCATTTTGGGATTTTATTTGGCACGGCACACCTCAAATTAACTATAAAGATCTACTAATTAGATAAGGCTTAAGGAAATTATAGCTACTTTTAAACTAAAGTTCGAATTCAATCCATTAAACAGAATGACTAACAATTTACGAGGTCCATTCTTTTATTCTGAGGCCTGGGCCTAACGTGAGGCCTAACAGCCTAAAACTGCAAGATCATGGATCATACAAAAGCCTCGTCCAGGCCCAAGTAGAGAGCCCAAAGCTTGATGAAGCACGCATAAGCTGGAAGTCTGCGATTCGCAGATCGAACCCATACAAGAACAGGAATGGCATTTGGATTTTTAGAAAGCGTCAGTACTGAATTAATGGCAAACCATAAACAAGCAGATTTTACGCATATTGAACCTCAAATTCACATATTTTCTAAAGGCTCCATACTTAAACAAATCTGATTTCTGTGCTTAATCCAGTCAATTTAAACGACTTCAAACCAATCTAAAACAAACCCTGACTTTTATTTGGTATGAAATCAGAATTGTAATCTAAACATGGTTTAACAAACTGGATAGACATGAAAAGCAAAATTGGCTTAGTTTTAGACTTCTATCACAACGATCCATTACTTATCCCAAATAACCAATTGAATAATTTGAAAACCATATAAAACAAAACTTCAATTCATTTGAACCAACAGTTCAACCAACTCAAACCCCTCATTTCTCACAGTGGTAAAATCTCAGAACCTAACATGTCATTCATTGAACCCAAACCTTGCAATCACACTCTCAAATAATACTAGTTTATCTTTAAAGCATATTAATGGCATGGGAAAAAATAAAAATAACAAGTATAACTTTAGATTTATTACAGAAATGCTACAGAAAGAGAAACAAAGAAACAAGGTTCAACACAATTTCATATTTAGTCAAGTTTGCACTTGAAAATGCATGTTTACAATCACTTGCCATCCATAGTTCACAGAAATACTTGGAAATTGAAAGGAAAAAGAAGTGAGGAAGTAGTAGACAGCAGCAGAAATCAGCTTGGAAACCAATTAATGTAACAGTATTCCACACAGCAACTCAACACCAACTCTTAAAATCTCAAAACTCAAACCATTTTCAACTCAAGTGCAAAATTTTACAGTTTTCAGAAGTTCTAGAAGATCAGAAATCCCAAGCCAGACAGAATTAAAATAGTTTTTTCAGAAAATGCAGGGGAATTCAAAGGTTTTTTCAGGGTTTTAGCCGTTTTCAGTTTTGAGCTTGAAGAAAAGGATGCCTTTATAGGCAATCTATTAGGGCGGCAAAAAATGTATTTAGTTTTGTACTTCTACCCTTTTTGAATTCTCATTTTTGCTTAGATATCCTTTAGTTCAGAAATCAAATTTCACATTAGTCCCCACCCCAGCTTCCAAGAAGCTTCCTCAGTTAGTTACAGATTATTCCCTCACCTAGATTTCCTAAATTACCCCTTAAACAGCTATTATTTACCCTCTGAAACCAGAACAGATATGGGTTAAAGTTGACCCAAGGTTGGATTAACCCAAGACCCAGCCCAAACCATGAGCCTGTACTAACAACCCAAATTGAGTTTTCAAATTCCGAACTTAGTAGGGATCTTTCAAACAAACCAGCCCTTGAATTTTCAACAGAAAAAAATTTCACTTAGAGAAGCTAGGAAACAGTTACTTAGTAATTAAATCGACTAATTAATCAGATTATACCAGGATATTGATATGCTAACCTATTTTATTGAACTTAAAAATAAACTTAAACTAAAGAGGAAGAAGACTCAGAACCATAACATTAAACATTAAAAAGAACGAGAAGAGAAGAAACAGAAGGAGGCAGGTTCAAGAATGAAACAGACGACGGAGACGAAGGAGCAAGAACAAAGAAAATACCTCGATGGCCATACGGACAGGGCTTGATAAACCTCAGGCGACTCCGATTTGACTCGAAACTGGTATTAACTGTATGTTCTCTTTGAGAACAAACGAGCAATACTCGTTTCAAGTCCAATCGTTCAAAAGAACTTGAGGACTTGAGAGATTTTCTTCTCCTTCGATTTTAGATTTGAAACAGGTCCGATTTGGCGAGGATTTGGGGAAAAATGGTGGTGGATTGGGGCTGAGGGAAGGGTGATGTTGCATGGCTAGATTTTTGGTGGCATTTGAGCTCCGCCGCCGGTCGGAAATGGCGATGAAATTCAGGGCGGCTAGGGTTACTGAGATGGGGGAAGATGAAGTGAAGGGGCTTGGGACCCGACTGTCTCTCAGGAGTTTCGGACATTCTTAAACAATATTAGAGAAGTGTTTTAGGCTGTTAGATGAAATGAGATGAAAGGCCAGGATTTATTGAAGCTTATGAACTCAAAACGACACAGTTCACTCCCGTACTACGTCGTTTCCATGGTCTTGGGGAATGAATGCTTTAGGCCGGGTATGGGCATGGTTCAGACGGGTATTTGATGTTAGAAGACTTGGGCTTGTGGAAAAAACAAATAAAAGGGCCCAAAATCTGAACCTTTCCACTTCTTTTCTTTTTTAATTATTTCAAAATTCTTTTCTTTTATCAAAATTAAAATAAAACCTAAACTAAATCCTAACCCCAAATTATACTACCAAATTAAGTTAATTACTCAAAATAATACTTACCACAACTAATTAATTACCAAATTAAAAAAGAAAACCATAAAATTCGAAACTACGTGCAAAAATGAGTTATTTTTGTGATTTTTCTATTTTTGTAACACAACTAAATTACTAATTAATTTAAAAATTCAAGATTAAATCCTAAATGCAAATGCAATGTATTTTTGTATTTTTCATGAATTAAATAAAATAAATGTGCACAAACAAATGCAAGCACTTAACAAAAGATGCTACAAAAATCCACGAAATTTCAAACAATGGGAAAAATTTATTTTTGTTTGAATCTATGGGAATAATTCATATAGGGCAAAAATCACATGCTCACAGCTGCCCCTCTTTGCTCGAAAACACGGAGAGTTTTCGTGCAAAGATAAAGTGAGCGGATACGAGCGACTTTTGCCCGTTGGAATACTCTGTGGGAAGCATTTTTAAAAGACCTTGACCGCACCCTGCTTCCGAGGTTGCCTACATATCCTTGGCTATAAAGGAATCAGGTCAGTGTAGTTCGGGAAGTTTCGGTAGCTGGGACTAGCATAAAACTGTGATTTCACTGTTGCTGCTGCTGCTACTGCTTACTGAACTCCTTATTACACCATGAGATAAAAGAAGCTAGACTAAACTGTGATTTATGCATTACAAGAATCCTATCTGTATCTTCAAACTTGATCTTGCAGTTCCTGTTGCCCTGTTGACTTGTATTCTCCAGGTGAAATTCCTTTGTTGCCAACTTGAATTGTAATCTGAGACACTTTCCCTTTTCTCCAGGTGGACGCCTGATTGCTGAACTTGAACCGTCTTCCTTCGAACATTGCTGCTTTCCCTTCGTTCTTCAGGTGGGCTCCTGATTACCAACACTTGAATTGCTGCTTTGTTCTTCAGGTGGGCTCCTGATTACCAACACTTGCACTGCTTTGTTCTTCAGGTGGGCTCCTGATTACCAATACTTGAATTGCTGCTTTGTTCTTCAGGTGGGCTCCTGATTACCAACACTTGACTTGCTGCTTTGTTCTTCAGGTGGGCTCCTAATTACCAACACTTGATTGCTGCTTTGTTCTTCAGGTGGGCTCTTGATTACCAACACTTGACTTGTTGCTTTGTTCTTCAGGTGGGCTTCTGATTACCAACACTTGAATTTCTTTGTTCTTCAGGTGGGCTCCTGATTACCAACACTTGACTTGCTGCTTTGTTCTTCAGGTGGGCTCCTGATTACCAACACTTGAATTGCTTTGTTCTCCAGGTGGGCTCCTGACTACCGACACTTGAATTGCTTTGTTCTCCTGGTGGGCTCCTGATTACCGACACTTGAATTGCTTTGTTCTTCAGGTGGGCTTCTGATTATCGACACTTGAATTGCTTTGTTCTTCAGGTGGGCTCCTGATTACCGACACTTGAATTGCTTTGTTCTTCAGGTAGGCTCCTGATTACCGACACTTGAATTGCTTTGTTCTTCAGGTGGGCTCCTGATTACCGACACTTGAATTGCTTTGTTCTTTAGGTGGGCTCCTGATTACCGACACTTGAATTGCTTTGTTCTCCAGGTGGGCTCCTGATTACCGACGCTTGAATTGCTTTGTTCTCCAGGTGGGCTCCTGATTACCGACACTTGAATTGCTTTGTTCTCAAGGTGGGACACTTGAATTGCTTTGTTCTCCAGGTGGGCTCCTGATCACCGACACTAGATTGGAAGAGCG
>NW_017676489.1:0-3532 GCF_001879085.1 Nicotiana attenuata
GAAATACACTGTTCATCAAGTGCATGAATGCGGCTGGGGCATTAGTCAGCCCGAAGGACATCACTAGAAATTCGTAGTGCCCATATCTCGTCCTGAAAGCCGTCTTCATAATGTCTGTATCCCTAATCTTCAGCTGGTGATAGCCCGATCGAAGGTCAACCTTAGAGAATACCCTTGCTCCCTGAAGCTGATCAAACAAATCCTCAATACGGGGCAGTGGGTACTTGTTCTTCACTGTCACCTTGTTCAGCTGTCTGTAATCAATGCACATTCTCATTGTGCCATCCTTCTTCTTTACAAATAACACTGGTGCACCCCAAGGTGACACACTCGGGCGAATGAACCCCTTATCTAGGAGTTCCTGAAGCTGTTCCTTCAACTCTTTTAACTCCGCTGGTGCCATACGATAGGGAGGGATAGAGATGGGCTGAGTGCCCGGCACCAGATCAATACCGAAATCAATGTCCCTGTCCGGCGGCATGCCCGGCAGGTCCGCTGGAAACACATCAGGGAAATCCCTCACAACGGGAACCGAATCAAGACTAGGAGTCAGCTCCAACATCTCTAACGAAAGCCAAGTACGACAAAAAACCCTTCCCAACCATCCGTTGGGCTTTTAGGAAGGAAATCACCCTGTCGGGTACATAGTTAGTCACGCCACGCCACTCAATCCTCGGAATACCCGGAATAGCCAACGTAACTGTCTTGGCATGACAGTCCAAAATAGCATGGTACGGAGATAACCAATCCATACCCAGAATCACGTCGAAATCCACCATGGCCAATAATAACAAGTCAACTCGGGTCTCCAGACCCCCAATAGTAACAAGACAGGATCGATATATGTGATCCACAATAACAGTATCACCCACCGGGGTAGATACATGCACAGGCAAGGCAAGACAACCACGGGTTGTACCCAAATGATGATCAAAATATGAAGATACATAGGAGTAGGTAGATCCGGGATCAAATAAGACAGAGGCATCCCTGTGGCAGACTGAGATAATACCTGTGATGACTGCATCTGATGCACTGGCGTCTCTCCTATCTGGAAGAGCATAGAATCGAGCCTGACCACCGCCAGTACGATCCTCACCCCTGGGGTGACCTCTGGCTACCTGACCTCCACTTCTAGCTGACTGAGTGGGTGCTGAAGAAACAGGAGCAGAAGATGAGGGCTGATCCCTCTGCTGAGACTGTCTACTACGTAACCGGGGACACTGTCTCCTCATATGACCCAACTCACCGCACTCGTAGCAACGACCTGGAGCTGGAGAAGGGGACTGATGGGAACCCCTCGCTGCAGATGAACCCTGGGCTGAAGAAGCAGGAGCAGAGCTCTGGGCTGGAAGGGCACTCAGTGCAGGCTGGCTCTGCTGATGACCCTGATGACCACGGCCTGACGAAGCCCCACTGGACTCTGAACGACCTGACTGAGGAGGTCTGAAGGAACGACCTCTGCTGCGCTGGAACTGGCCCCTAGACGGAGCATCACTGAAACTACCTGAACCTCGAGGCCTCTTAGCCTCCCTCTCCTCACGCTCCCGACGACGATCTGTCTCAATCTGACGAGCCGCATCAACTACCTCCTCAAATGTAACTGCTGTAGCCCTTTCTCTAGTCATCAATATGCGGATCCGATAGTTGAGACCATCCACAAACCTTCTGATCCTCTCGCGATCTGTCGGGATCATCCACGTAGCATGCCGAGCTAGCTGTGTAAACCTCAACTCATACTGAGTCACTGTCATATCTTCTTGAGTCAACCACTCGAACTGACGACGCAGCTCTTCCCTGTGAGACTGGGGTACATATTTCTCCAAGAATACCATAGAGAACTGCTGCCACGTGATGGGCGCGGCTCCAATAGGCCTACGCCTCTCGAACTCCTCCCACCAATTAAATGCAGGCCCTGTGAACTGGAAGGTAGTAAAAGCCACTCCACTAGACTCCAGAATACCCGCAGTATGAAGCATACGCTGGCACTTATCCAGAAAACCCTGGGCATCCTCGCCCTCAACACCACTGAACGTCGGGGGCTGAAGCCTACCGAACCTATCCAACCGACGCTGCTCGTCATCCGGCATAGCTGAAACTACATGAGCTGGAGCTGGTGCGACTGGCGCAACTGGAACAACTGCTGCAACTGGTGCAGCTGGCTGAACTGGCTGAGCTGGGGCTACTCCAGGTGTCTGTAAGCCCTGAACAACCTGCTCGGATGTGCGAGCATCGGGGGTCTGATGACCACCCCCGATCTGAGAAGTAGCCGCCGCTGTAGTAGCTGAAACCACTTGAGCCAGGCCAGTGCAGACGGACAAGATCTGAGCCAAAGCCTCCTGGAGGCCAGGAATCACGATGGGCACTGCCGGTGCCTGAACAGGTGCTGCTGGAGCATCTACAACTGGAATTTGACCCTGAGCCTGGTCAATTGGTGCTGGAATCTGACCCTGAGCCTGGTCAACTGGTGGGTCAGCAGGTGCTGTTCCTGCTGCCCTGCCTCTACCGCGTCCACGACCTCTAGGTGGCACTGGTGGTCGTCCGCCACGTCCGTTAGCATGGGTTCTCGCCATCTGCGAGAGAATAGAATATGGAATTTAGTTTTTCATAATAACAAGCCGCACGATTTGAATTTCAAGAAAGTGAAGTGTTTCCTAAAGGTTCTGTAGCCTCCCGAGGATAGATACGGACGTCTACGTACCGATCTGCGAGACCCTACTAAACCGACTCATGACTCGCGAGGCCTAGTAACCTAAGCTCTGATACCAACTTGTCACGACCCCAAACCCGGTCGTGATGGCGCCCAACAATATTGCTAGGCAAGCCAGACCACAATCGTTCCCAAATTAACCGTAAACCTCAAACCGACAATCTAAAGAGATTATAATAGTTTTAGAATAATAATCCAATATTTATAATAGAATTATACTGAGAAAAATACGAAGTCTGATAAAACGCTCCTAAAGACCTGGGGTCACGAGTCTAGAGCCTCTAAGACAATCTGAATAACAATATCTGAACGAAAAATACTCAAGTCTGGAAATGTATATATAAATAAAGCTGAAATAGGAAGAGTAGTCAGGTCCTGCGAACGTCAAGCAGCTACCTCAACAACTCTGATAAGCTCTGGGAAATAAAGACTGCTCAGCTAAGCCTCCGGTGTACCTGAATCTGCACACAAGGTGCAGGGAGTAGGGGTGAGTACTACCGACTCAGTGAGTAATAAGCATATAAAATGTCTGAAGATAAGAAATCCACGAAATGCCACAAAGTAAAGCTAAAACTAACAGTCCAACACCTAACTACGAACTAACAGCAAAACAACTCCAAATATATCAGTCAAGTATAATGTAAAGATGCAATGCAATGCACATGACCGCTACGGCGCGTAGCCCGATCCATTTAACGTCAACGACGCTCACTGGGGGTGTGTACAGACTCCGGAGGGGCTCCTTCAGCCCAAGCGCAATATAATCATACCATTCGCTGCGGCGTGCAGCCCGATCCATACTCAGTCCACAATATGCATATG
>NW_017676489.1:4846-35161 GCF_001879085.1 Nicotiana attenuata
ATGACAGCAAAATCTGACCTGCAATACACCTCAAAACTCTCGTTTACCCACCCGAATTCACCCCGAAGCCCTCGGGACCTCAACCAAATGCACAGATATGTTCTATTACTTCATTCGAACTTGCTCGTAACATAAAAACACTATCATAAACACCAAAATCATCGAATTACCACGGATTCAAGCCTAAGTTAAACTAAAACTTCCGAAACTTGCATTTGATCTAAAACCCGACCTAAACACCTCCGAATGATCTGAAACTTTGCACGCATATCCAAAATCACCTAACGGAGCTATTGCAACTCTCGGAATTCCATTCCGACCCTCAGATCAAAATCTCACCTACCATCCGGAATTCGCCAAAATCCAACCTTAGCCAATTCAAGCCTAATTCTACACCGGACCTCCAAATTCAATTCCGATTGCGCTCCTAAGTCACAAATCATCTCCCAAAACTGGTCGAATCATCGGAAATCCATTCCGAGCCTTCTAACTCATAAGTCAACATTCGGTTGACTTTTCCAAACTAACCTTATCATAAAGAGACTTATTGTCTCATTTCTAACCGAACTCTATCCGAATTACTTCAAATTCTCCAAACACGTATAATGAAACATATAGAAGCATAAAACGGGGAAAACGGGGCGGTAACTCCCGTAACGACGGGTCAGGTCGTTACATTAGTCTATGGTGCCAAAGCTCTAATCCCAATTGAAGTCGGAGAACCTAGCCTCAAGTATCAGCATGCAACGTAAGAGTCAAATCATGAGGCTATGAAAACAAGTCTCAAATTACTAGATAAAGATGGGAAGTCGCCCTTGTTTGAATGGCCGCACAGAAACAATAGATCAAAAGGTATTATAACCAAAGATCCAACCTTCGACACTTTAAAATCGGGGACTTAGTTCTGAGAAAAGTCACCCTCAACACTCGAAACCCGAAGGAAGGAAAACTTGGCCCAAACTGGGAGGGACCATATCAGGTCCTCGATATCGTCGGTAAAGGATCTTACAAACTTGGCTCGATGAACGGCGAGCAATTACCAAATAATTGGAATGCGTCACTCCTTAAACGGTATGACTGCTAAGGTACGGCCTTATCCATTTTCATTTATATTTTGTGTTAACCAATTGCAGGTGTTCGATCGAAGACATCGAGGGATTCTTCAACACGAAGTTGTTAGGTCTGAAAGCACGCGTTGCACTCTTTTTCCTTAGACCGGTTTTTGTCCCAAATGGGTTTTTCCGGCGAGGTTTTTAACGAGGCAACCATTGATCTTGCTAACTTAGAACAATTCAACAGTATCCGAGACTTCTTTACAATCAACCTCGAATACTTGGGGCGTTACCCTTGAATGTCAACTTTGTTGCAAGGAAATTACTTCGTAACAACAGGGTCTCGATAGGTAAATTTTGTAAGGGCCAAACGGTCGAATGGATCGTGCCCATATAGGTTTCTCGAGCCCTGACATCAAACATGTTCGCATGTATAATCATCTATTGGAACAAGTATTTTTCCTTGCCAATATCTCATAACTTAGAAAAAATTTCTACTTCACAATTTCATGCTCGATCTAATTTTTAAACAGGCTTAAGGGCCTATCACAACCAAAAGTTCGAACAGTTAACCCCTCACTCAGGTACTGCCGTCCGGAAAATAGACGAGATCGAATTACTAAAATCTCGAGATTATAAAACCTTCAAAAGGCAATGCTCAATTTTTATAGGCCACGGCCACCCCACTCGGGGAAAACGAGCCCAAGAGGCAAATCCCAAACTAAAGGCTATGGCTAAATTGACGCGGTTCGGAGATGTCTGGATTTCGTAACAATATAGGCCTTCGAATATTCACATAAACTGGTTAAAGAGGCTATCCTCGACAAAATTACAAAGGGCTTCGCTAGTATCAAGCCTTGAAAATGACTTCATTATTTCATGCTAAGGCATTATAAACTTTGTGAACGCAAATGATAAATAAAGGGAAAACTCTTAAACCCGAAAAGGATAGAAAAAGCCTTCTATATACGATCGCTTTACAAAGGACACATCGGCCTAATACAAAAGCCTAAGGGCCATGTTTTGTTTTGAGTTCGAGTGATCGTCCTCACTTAATAAAAACCTAAGGGTTATCCTACTTCGAGTTCGAGCAAGTACTCACTCGACGCTAGTTCGATTTCGGTCCAAATTGCCTAAACCTCGAACCTATGAATACGATTTCATAAGGCATAAATAAAATAAAGACAAGACAAGACAGAAAGGGCAACTAAATCTTCTAAGCACTTAATCTTCTCCTGGAGCAACATCCTTGTCCTCGGGGTCTTCTCCACTCCCGGAATCATCATCATCAGAAGAGAGAAATGCTTTGGCTTTGTCTTCAAGCTCTTTCGCATTTTTTATCTCGGCAGCAAGGTCTAAGCCGTGAGCATGAATATCCTCGAGAGTCTCTCTTCGATACTGACACTTGACATGCTCGGCAACCCAGTATGCTCGAGTCTGAGCAACATCAGCAACTTCCTTTGCTCGAGCTTGAGCGGCTTAGGCGTTAGATCGGTAGATGGCCACGATCGCCTCAACATCGGCCTTAGCCATTTCAGCCTTAGATTTCACCGCTGCCAGTTCCGTGTTCAACTGAGCTTGGAGCTCCTTATTTTTTTTGGCTTGTGCCAAGTTCTTCTCTTTCATGCCCTGGAGTTGGCTTTCAATTGAGGAAACTGAGCTCGAGCAGCCTCTTTCTCTAAGGCAAGGTGGTCCATATTTTGCTTCCATAATATGGTTTCCGCCTTCAACTCATCTACCTCTCCATGGAGTTGCACGATCATCTCGTGCAGCCGCTGGACCTGTGAGATCAAATTATTAGCCATCACTCCCAAACCGAGGCCATGAGAGTCTAAGACTTTTATTACGTGCTCGGTCAGTCCGCTCTATTCCTTCTGAGTCGTGGCCAACTCAGCTCGGGGGCCCTTGATTTCTTCTTGTTCTTGCTCACCGAGAAGCTTAAGAGTATTTTTCTCCTCGGTAAGCCCTTGAATTTTGGCCTCATATCAGCTCATCTCTCTTTGAGACTTAAAGAAAGCTTCATGATGAAGCACGAATGTGACGATCCGACCCGTCGTCTCATGAGAATCGCTTTGTTTCTCCCATTTCCTGCTTTGTTATGCTTCATTATCAGTGTCTTGTGTGAACGAGTTGAATTGGGTTGATTTTTAGAAGGAAATGAGACTCTTAGTCTCTTTAAGGAGGGCTTGTTTTGAAAAAGTCAACCGGATGTTGACCTATGAGTTAGAGGGCTCGGATGTGGATTCCAACGATTTGGTTAGCTTCGGAGGATGATTTGTGACTTAGGAGTGTGATCAGAAGTGATTTTGGAGGTCCGGTGTAGAATTAGGCTTGAATTGGCGAAGTTAGTATTTTGGCGAATTCCGGTTGATAGGTGAGATTTTGATCCGAGGGTCGGAATGGAATTCTGAGAGTTGCTGTAGCTTCGTTAGGCGATTTGGGATGTGTGTGCAAAATTTCAGGTTATTCGGAGGTGATTTGGTTGGGGTTTTGATCAAATGCGTGTTTCGGAAGTTTTAGAAGAACTTAGGCTAGAATCCGATGTAAATTTGGTGTTTTGATGTTAGTTTTGGTGTTTTGAGAGTGCAACTAAGTTTGAATGATCATATGTGACGCGTTAGTATGTTCGTATGCGGTCCCGAGGAGCTCGGGTGAGTTTCGGATAGGTTTGGGCTGCGTTGTGCTCGTTTTTCTTATGCTTCGACGTCGTTTCTTCAAACATAAATGATATCATATTGAACAAATGAGCTCCGATTACTATTTTGAATGAAGCATTAGATCCGTATCGTAATTACGGACCCATAGTAAAAAGAATCGTCGAATTTGGACATCGTATGAGGAATTTATGGCCATTTTACCAAGGTTGCCCAGCTTTTCAGGTTAATGACGAAATTGCCCCTGACGGCGTATTAAAAACCTGCACTATTTGTAAATCTTAAAACCTACATATCTCCTTCATTATAAGGTCAAATTGAGTGATTCAAAAGCCTAAATTCATTAGAATTTCATAAGGAATCCATTGGGGGCAGCAAAACGCATGAACAATATACCTATAATGAGCAGGTCGAGTTTTCTTTCAATTTTTGAATGGGAAGAAGTTTCTGAGGCGATTTTTAAGAGAGAAAATCAGTGGGTATCACAGAGGTAAGTGATTTGATAATTAAAACTCATTTATGGGTGATTATAGACCATAATCCCAGCCTTTAATTCATGAAAAAGAGTAGAAAAATAGGATTTTGGGGTCTGAGATTATGAGACCTTTAGGGGTCGATTTGAGGGGTCAAACGAACTCCGATTTTGGTGTTCTTTATATGTACGGAATCGGGAGAAGATGAAGAAAACTTTTCTATAAAAATTTCTGAGTTTCGAGAAGTGGGCCCGGGGCTCGAGTTTTGTCAATTTCGGGATTATTGATGTTTTTCGATTATTTTCGATTGGGTATTGATGCTATAACATAATGTGACGTATTCGTTGTGATTTTGGTCAGATTCGACGTGCGAGGAGGTCGATTTGAGAGGCAAGGGCATAGCGAGCTAGGATTTTGGCCGGCTTGAGGTTAGTAATAGATGTAAATGCTGTGTTGAGGGTTTGAAACTCCGAATTTGCACATCGTAGTGCTATGTGAGGTGACTTGCACGCCGGATAACGGGCGTGGGGTAGAGCACCGTTGGGGATTGTGACTTGGTCCGTCCCGCTTAATAAAATTACTACCTAATTGATTGAAGCTTAGTGAGATCCTTTTAAAAATGGATTAATTGTCATAATTTGGCCTCGTGCCAACTGATTGAATCCTTCAGGGATTGTTTTTACTGGTTTCTTACCATATTGTCAGACAATTGAACTCAGTCCTAGTATTTAGTACTGTTTTGCAAACTCAGCCACTTTTTCTCAAAACTTGGAACTTAAATAATATTTCTAATGAATTTTGGGCTAAATATTTCTATATTATTGTGCCCGAGGGGCTTATATGATTCTGGACTGAGTATGGGATCGGGCTGCGCGCCGCAGCAGTATTATATTTATATTGATATGAGGCTTAGGGCCTAATGGATGTCACGAGATGGCTTGATATTGCGCTTGGACCGTGAAGGGCCCCTCCCGGAGTCTGCACACCCCCAGTGAGCACCGTCGACGATAATAAATGGAGCGGGCTACACGCCGCAGCGGGTACTAGAGAGTATCGTACTATTTGTTGCATGTCTTAATTGATTGTCATTCATTTACTTATTTGTTGCAGCATCATTGTTTTCATTGGTCTATTGAGTTGACATTATCTGGATTAAACTGCTGTAATTATAGCTTACATTATGCCTATCCAGGATTTCTTACTCTCAACCCTTATTTATGTTTATTACTCTCTGGGTTGGAAGTACTCACATTACTCCCTGCACCTTGCGTGCAGATCCAGGTACACCTGAGGCTGTGTGAGGACTTCTCTACCTAGCATCATATCTGGAAGTTTCAAGGTAGCTGCATTTGACGTTCGCAGTCTTGATCTTCCTATCTAACCTATTTGCTTTATTTCCGCATTTCTTTAGAGCAATATGTAGTAGGTTGACACCCGTGTATTAGAGGCTCAGACTTGTGACACCGGATTTCTTCGGGCTGTAGTAGTATTTCTACTTGGGTTTTCCGCATGTTATAATTATTTTTCAGAGTTTTAGTATTATGACTTAGTAATTATTTGTGTTAATTGAATCATGAACTGTATAAAAAGGGTTAAGGTTATTGAATTGGTCGGGCTTGCCTAGCAGTGTGTTGGGCGCCATCACGACCGGGGTTGGGGTCGTGACAACGAAGGCCTACACAAATAGAAGGAAAAGAATTGGGCAAGGAAAGAAAAACACAAGTATGGAGACTGGTGTCACACCTCCTTTTTACCACCCCGAGAGGTATATAAGGGAGTTTTTTCCAATTTAAGTGACAATCGAAACGGAATTATTTGTATTAAATTCAGAATCGCCACTTGGGATAATTTGTGGTGTCCCAAGTCACCGGTTTAGAATCCCGAGTCGAGGAAGTTGACTCTTATTTATGGTTTGCGAACACAGAAATCCGGGTAAGGAATTTTGTTAACCCGGGAGAAGGTGTTAGGCATTCCCGGGTTCCGTGGTTTTAGCAAGGTCGCTCAACTATTAATATCTAATTAATTACACATTTTAAACCTACATGCATTTTTTTAACTTTCTAACCGCTTTTAATGTTTTTTAGAAAAATTCATGATCGCCATACACTTGTTTGTTTTTGAAAACACATCGCAAATCACGCTACATGAAATGCACCCGCGGTTCACGACATATTTATTTTTATTTAACATTATTGGAAATTGAAGTCGGGTCACATGAAATGTATACCTGAATTTGGAAATTATATATCGCAACTACGTCACGAGAACCGTACCCGTAGCTGTGATAATTTTATTATAGCAAGCCTAAAGCAAAGTACGAAGGTTAATGTTTAATAACGGCCTAGGCATGCTCCTAACGATTCATTATTTGGAAGAGATGAAATGATATAACATCTATTCAATATTCAAATATTCTTTAACCTTGATAACACCAAAAGAAACAATTTCTCTTCTACAATTGAACTAAGTCTAAACTTTAATTTTCCTTTGGCTATATTGTTCAACAACATATAATTCATGTAAATCTTAACCAACTTATATGAATAAAATTAACCAAACATAATTCATGTAAATCTTAACCAACTGATATGAACAAAACTAACCAAACAGAAGTCATGAATCTCAGAATCATACGCCATACATAACACTTCAAGTCTAGAAGAAAACAGAAAGAACAAAGAGTTAAAAGAATCGGACCTCACGAATGAAGTTCAAAACAGCGAATCCAGTCCGAACGGAAACGACGGGCTGCACCTCGGACGACAACTCCAACGATCGAACACCCGTTTCAACTCCAAACCATTTCGGAAAACCAACACTAAGATGTAGAATTACAGCAGAAGTGCCAAATAAAGGCCAAAGAAGAAACACGAGGAGTTCGGCAAATCCAGATTCAGCAGAAATTAGCAGTAAACCATGGCTTTTCAAGCTCACATACAAATTTTAAAGCCCAAAAAAATCGAGAAGCCTAGCAACGGAAACCCCGACTACAACTTTCGATGAACTCGGAACTCACCCGAAATTAAAACGTCAAACAATGACTGAAGATGGTCTTAAAGGAGCAAAGGACAGTATTTCCAAAAAGAACGACGGGAACAGAACAGAAGATGCAAATCGCTGAAAAAAACTCAACCAAAGCACAGCATTGCCAGAAACTGATAAACGGGGTAGTAGAGCATAGCAAATCGCTGAAAAATCATTTTTCGATGAAAGCACACACAAACGAAGCCACGCCGGCCTGAGACAGTCATTCTCAAAAACACTACTTCAGCGACTAAACAGAGCAGCGGCTATGAGGAGAAGGGAGGGAGAAGAAGGTGGTAGTGCGCGACAGTAACGAGAGGAGAGAGACAGCAGCAACGCCGGTGGCTACTAACTCGCCGGATTCCGACGTTTGGTGGTAAGGGAGCATCGGGTTGAAGGAGGGTTGACGGCTTGGGAGTGTTTGGTCTCTAGGGTTTTTGTTTTAAGGAAGACCATCAAGCTTAGGGTTTGTGTGTTTATGGGTGCTGCTGCAGCTTCTACTCTCTAGGGTTTTTTGGTTGTGTTCCTTAGGAAGATGAACGGTCCCTTCCTTTGTGTCAAAAATAGCTCTCCTAGTTTTTTAGGATCTTTAGGTTTTTAAGGGTATTAGGGTTAGCTTAGTGGGTATTGGACTTAGGTTGTTATGGGCTAGGTCCGAAAATTAGGCCTAAAAATGGGTCGTTTGAGCCCAAATTTTATTCTTTCTCCGTGAACAAGACTAAAATACTACCTTATTTACTAATTAATCCTACTTAAATAAAATAACTATTAAAATAAGACTAACCGTTAAAACAACCTATTTTTTGGTATTTTTGAATTTTGTGATAAAATAAAGTAAAAGAGTCAAAACTAATTGAAATAGCGATATTAGGCCTAAACTAAACATTTAAATGGTAAAATATGTAAAATCTTGGGGAGGGTCAAAAATCACATGTCTACAGCTGCCCCTCTTTTACTGGAAGTACGAAGTATTTTGAGACAAAGAACGACGAGACAGGTTTTTTGACCCGACCCTTATGTAGAGAGACCAAAAACTAAGAGAAAGAAGAATGTGACCGAACCTTGGTATCTAAGCTGCCTACGTATCCTTGGCTATAAAGGAATCAGGTCACGTGTAGTTCAGAAGTAGGAACCATGATGGAGTATACTGAGGTGGAGAGCCGATTGAGGTGCCGTTCCGTCAAGGTTCCGGTCCGCTGTCCTGTTATTACATCAAAATCAAAAAAATGAACAAGACTAACTAAGCCTGCCAACTATGAGTTACAAGATTCCTATCTATAAGTCTACCGAAGCTTGTTCTTGAGTCTTGAATGGTTCTTTAGGTAGACTTTTGATTTGAACCAAGATGCTTGCTAGCTGCAGGTGATGATGATTCACTCTTCCACAGCTTCTTCGAATCAAAACTGGACACGTCGTGCTCTTGACTTCAGTCATGTCTTGAGCGGTTTACATCTTTCATCTATTTTTGCATTTTTGGATTCATTTTTTTCTTTTCTCCTTTTTCTGGATTGAGACTACTTCTGTTGGTCATCTCGGACTGTTGACTCGCATTCTTGCCGCGAGCTTCTGCTACTTCTATCTTGAATTAAATTCTGAAATGACTTCCCTTGTTCTCCAGGTGGGCGCCTACTACTGACTTGAAACTTGAGATAATTTCGAAACAAATTCCCTTGTTCTGCAGGTGGGTGCCTGCAATCAAAACAACGAAACAAACGAAATTTTCTGCCCCAGTTTGCACTCGAAAGATTTGTGAGTTGTTAGCAAAACTGTAAACCACTTATGCTATCGATGCAATGATGAGAGTAAACTAAAGACTCGACTAGGATGTGCGTCTCCTGTGAGTAAAACCAAGAAAATTTGACTATCAAATGCATCTACTAAAAATAAAATTTAAATGACCCAGATTAGGAAGTGCATCCTACGGGTGAAACTTGAATGAACCAAACTAAGAAGTGCGTCTCCTAGGGGTGCAATCTCAACTTAAGAAGTGCGTCTCCTAAAAGTATATCCTGAAAAACCCAGACTAGGAAGTGCATCTCCTAGGGGTGAAACTTGAATTAACCAAACTAGGAAGTACGTCTCCTAGGGGTGAAATCTCAATTTAGGAAGTGCGTCTCCTAGGGGTGAAACTCAATTTATAAAGTGCGTCTCCTAAAACAAAATATAACCTGAAAGACCCAAACTAGGAAGTGCGTCTCCTAGGGGTGAAACTTCAATGACTCAAACTAGGAAGTGCATCTCCTAGATGAAACTTAAATGACACAAACTAGGAAGTGCGTCTCCTAGGGGTAAACTCTTAATTTAGGAAGTGCGTCTCCTAAAAGTATATCCTGAAGAACCCAGAGTAGAAAGTGCGTCTCCTAGGGGTGAAACTCAATTTAGGAAGTGTGTCTCCTAAAATAAAATATAACCTGAAAGACCCAGACTAGGAAGTGCGTCTCCTAGGGGTGAAACTTCAATGACTCAAACTAGGAAGTGCGTCTCCTAGGGGTAAAACCTAAATTTAGGANGTGAAGCTTCAATGATTCAAACTAGGAAGTGCGTCTCCTAGGAATGAACTTAAATGACCTAAACTAGGAAATGCGTCTCCTAGGGGTAAAATCTCAATTTAGGAAGTGCTTCTCCTAAAACAAAACCTGAAAAACCCAGACTAGGAAGTGCGTCTCCTAGGGGTGAAACTTCAATGACTTAAACTAGGAAGTGCGCCTGCTAGATGAACTTAAATGACCCAAACTAGGAAGTGCGTCTCCTAGGGGTAAACTCTTAATTTAGGAAGTGCGTCTCCTAAAAGTATATCCTGAAGAACCCAGAGTAGAAAGTGCGTCTCCTAGGGGTGAAACTCAATTTAGGAAGTGTGTCTCCTAAAATAAAATATAACCTGAAAGACCCAGACTAGGAAGTGCGTCTCCTAGGGGTGAAACTTCAATGACTCAAACTAGGAAGTGCGTCTCCTAGGGGTAAAACCTAAATTTAGGAAGTGCGTCTCCTAAAACAAAAATATAACCTAAAAGACCTAGACTAGGAAGTACGTCTCCTAAGGGTAAAACTTCAATGACTTAAACTAGGAAGTGTGTCTCCTATGAATAAACTTAAATGACCCAAAAACTAGGAAGTGTATCTCCTAGGGGTAAAATCTCAATTTTAGGAAGTGAGTCTCCTAAAACAAAAATATAACCTGAAAAACCCATACTAGGAAGTGCGTCTCCTAGGGGTGAAACTTCAATGACTTAAACTAGGAAGTGTGTCTCCTATGAATGAACTTAAATGACCCAAAAACTAGGAAGTGCATCTCCTAGGGGTAAAAAATCTCAATTTTAGGAAGTGCGTCTCCTAAAACAAAAATATAACCTGAAAACCCAGACTAGGAAGTGCATCTCCTAGGGGTGAAACTTCAATGACTCAAACTAGGAAGTGCATCTCCTAGAAATGAACTTAAATGACCCAAACTAGGAAGTGCGTCTCCTAGGGGTAAAATCTCAATTTAGGAAGTGCTTCTCCTAAAACAAAACCTGAAAGACCCAGACTAGGAAGTGCGTCTCCTAGGGGTGAAACTTCGATGATTCAAACTAGGAAGTGCATCTCCTTGGAATGAACTTAAATGACCAAAAACTAGGAAGTGCGTCTCTTAGGGGTAAAATCTCAGTTTAGGAAGTGCGTCTCCTAAAGCAAAATATAACTTGAAAGACTTAGACTAGGAAGTGCGTCTCCTAGGGGTAAAACCTCAGTGATCAAACTCATGTGATCCAAACTAGGAAGTGAGTCTCCTAGGGGTAAAATCTCAATTTAGGAAGTGCGTCTCCTACAACAAAATATAACTTGAAAACCCAGACTAGGAAATGTTTCTCCTAGGGGTGATGTGTGATCTTCTCAATAGCCTTTGCGTAAGCAGAATTAGGGCATTACACCTGAAAAATTCAAGCTTCCAAGCTTTGATATGAACATAGCTTTCATCCCTGTTTCAGACAAAGAAAACTTGTGAGTTTAAACATGGTGGTTGGTTTCTGGCCTTGACTTTGAGGGCGATTGCTCCTTCATTTCCCATGATAATTTTGACTTCAGCTTGAAAGACCTTGCTTGTTTATTGACTAACCACTTTCTCTATCACCCTTATCACAGAAAACACCTCTGATCCGTTCAAACCCAATACCCTTTATCTGTTGCGTTGCGCTCATGAATTGACATATAAAGAACCTTTGCATTTCACATGAATCCCAAAGCACGTTTATTGTTACCAACTCAGTGCGCATACTGCTCTTTCCCAACTTAAGCCACTTTGATGTACTAGCCAGACTCCGATTTGTGCAATTGGAAAGCTGGTAGCAAATTTTAAAGTCATTTCTCACTTGTTTTGATAAAACAGACTCAAGAAGTGGACTTAAACAAATCAAGAGGAACATAGTAAGGGGACAATGGAAAGAAATGATATCTAACAGGAAAATCACCAAGTAGAAACTTATCAGATGTGGATACCAACTCTAATGACCATGACATGCACTTTTGGATTAAGTGGCCTAATCTGTCAAGTAAGTCTAATATTCAACTCTTGTTGTGCCTCTTTGCCATGAAACTGGGCTTCAATGCTCTGATTATCCTATCTGATTCACGATCCTTATTCGACTTGTAGTGCCCGAAGGGTTTTCACCATCAAGCCTCTCTCATTTTGTTCTTTCTCTCAACTTACCGTCGCCTTATGGTGCCTGTGAAGGTTTTCACCAATAAGACCCTCTCATTTTTTGTTTTCCTTGTGTAGAACGGAGTGTTGCCCCTGATGTGAATCATACCTCTAACTCGCTTGACTTGGCACTACTCAAAGATTGATCGGAAGGTCTTTCTTTGGACCGTAATATAGGCTTTTGGATAGGATTAGAAAGAAAGGGTATCATAAAGGCTCAAAAACAACTTAAAGGGCTCAAAATTACAACTTTTGGAATCAGATCTCTTACAACAACCACAACTTCTGCCCCAGTTTCTTTGCTTGGGTACTTTTGAATTTTTATTTTGATGGGACCGAACCGTGAGGCTGCCTACGTATGCTTAAAGGGAATCAGTTCAAACGTAGTTCATGACATAGGAATTGCTTTGTTTTTTGTACTTTTCTCTCTCTTTTTTTCTTTTTCTCTTTTTTTTTCTTTTCTTTTCTTTTCTTTTCTTTTCTTTACTCTTTTCCCATTTTTCTTTCTCTTTTTCTCTTCTCTTTTCCTTTTTTCTCTTTTTTTTTATTCTGTATCTGTATTTCTAAACTCTGCTTCTAATTCCAAAAGAGGGATATGAAAGAAAATAAATAAGGCTCAAAGGGGGCAACAAAGGATAAAGTATTTAGATAGCAGAATAAAATGCCTTTGTCATTCCAATCTTCAAAGCATGCCAAATACAAACAACACAATTAAACAAACCAAAGAAATCATACATAACATCTTTTGACTGCATTAGAATTGATAGCCATATCCAGACATTTGCCTTCTACATCTGTTAAATACAAAGCACCATTGGAGAATACTCTCGTTACCACAAACGGCCCCTGCCAATTTGGGGCAAACTTGCCTTTAGCTTTAGCCTGATGCGGCAGGATGCGTTTCAATACTTGTTGACCCACTTCAAATTTCCGGGAACGCACCTTCTTATTGTATGCTTTTGCCATTCTCTTCTGATACAATTGACCATGACACACTGCCGCCAGTTTTTTTCTCGTCAATCAGACTTAATTGCTCCAAACGGGTTTTGACCCACTCACCATCATCAATTCAGCTTCAGCAACAATCCGAAGGGATGGAATTTCAACTTTCGTGGGTATCACTGCTTCAGTACCATATACCAACAAATAAGGAGTTGCACCTACTGAAGTGCGGTAACCCAGCAAAGCAAAAGGCAACTCTTCATGCCATTGCCTAGAACCTTGTACCATCTTTCAAAGTATCTTCTTTATGTTTTATCTGTCCTAGTTTCACACAATTCGGGCTTTAAGTGATCTCAAAATGCCTTTACTTATTTCCCTCAAATGTCCCTATTATCTTCAAAATTATTTCATTGCTTCATGACTAAACTAACTTTTAAGACCAAGCTGAGAATTACGCGTGCATGTCATGTCACTAGAATCAGCATGAAAAGACTATAAAAGGAAAAGAAAGCTAAACAAATCGACTAGAAATAACAGAAAACAGGAAATTATTGCATTAGACAGACGTTGAAAGGGTTTAAACAACAAAACAAGCAAAATACACTAGGGTTACAACCCTGGAAAAACCTAACACTGAATGAGCTATTACGACTAAATAAACTAGGCAAAATAAAAGGATAGAAGGGTTTGAGTCACAAGACAATATTCGAATTACAACCCTGAAAACAACCCGGACAACAGAAATGACAACAAAATAAACCACCAAGACTCCTCCCCAGCTAACCAAGAAAGGAGCGTCTTTCCAATTACCAAGCTCGACATCTTAGCTACTGAGTTCCACATCAATATCACCAAGACCATTACCAATTTCAACATCATTAACTTCAGTCAGCAAGTTCCCAAGAGGATTCTCATACTCCCTATCACCACGCATCATCCCCACAAAGTGTGCATTATCATGTGCAAGTAAAGGATTCTGCGTGATATTCTGGGTGTCACTGTCCTGGATCACAATTATCCCTCCTTGAATCATTCTTTCTATTTCCCTTTTCAAAGAACGACAATCTTCAATGCTATGACCTTGGACATTAGAGTGGTACATGCAACATACAGTAGGATCAAAACCTTTTGCATGTGGGTCTGGAGTATAGCCGAGGAGCGGCTCAATCAGGAGGCCAGAATGCTTTAACTTTTCAAACAAGCTTGTGTAGGACTCCCCGATTGGCGTGAAACTATTCTTTGCCTTTGTTTCCCTCCCTGCCCCTGTTTTATAGGGTTGTTGGGTGCTCGAAAATGTTGTGAAGTCAAGAGTGCATTATGTGGTGCTGGCGCTCGCCATAAGGAGTGACCCAGTGGTTGGACAGATGACCGAACATTGTTCGGAGGATGATACTGAGGTGGATTATGTGAAGCTCGGGGATAGGTTTGGGGTTGGTATTGAGGCTGAATATATTGGTGAGGCGGACCCGTTGGACCATGTCGTGATCCTGAGACAACCATGGCAACATCATCATGTTCCTTCTGACCCAACAAGCTTCCTGTGTCGTTCTGAATTGCTTGTGTTGTGGCTTTTACAGCAGAATACCTCATGGTCTTGCTCGAATTCAGCCTATCTTCTACCATTTCTCCCATTTTTACCACATCATTAAAAGCCCTACGCACAACCGAGATCAAATGCCCAAAGTAAGTTGGCTCTTGAGCTTGAAGAAAGTACTCGACCATCTCGTTTGCTTCCATCGGGGGATTGACTCTGGCAGCTTACTCTCTCCATCTGAGCCCGTATTCCCTAAAGCTTCAGTAGGCTTCTTTTCCATCTTGGTGAGGGACATGCGATCTGGGACGATTTCTATATTGTACTGAAAGTTTCGGGCAAAGGCCTGAGCCATATCGTCCCATGCGTACCACCTGTTAGCGTCTTGGCGGGTGTACCACTCCGGAGCTGCCCCACTTAGACTCTGACTGAAATATGCCATCAATAATTTGCCTTTCCCACCGGCGCCTCTCATCTTACTGTAGTAGCCTCTCAAATGAGCCACGGGATCTCCATGTCCGCCATACAAATCAAACTTTGGCATCTTAACCCCAGCATGCAGTTAGATGTCAGGAAACAAGCACAGGTCTTTGTAAGACACGCTCATCTGGCTCCCTATCCCTTGCATGTTTCTTAAAGACTGCTCTAAGATTTTAACCTTCCTGGATATCTCGTCTTGATCCACTGTCTTAGCAAGATTTTCAACTTCACCGGGAGGCTCAAAATGAGGAGCGTGAGAGTATGGATCCGAAACTTTGAAAGTTGGTTCTGGAGCATAGTGTTGGGCATCGGGGACTTTGAACACAGTCTCGTTAGAAGATCGAGGAAAAGTAGCTGGAGGAAGAGCTACAAGATCATGAGTGGCCAAAGGAGCGGGATATGAGGTGGTTTTGGCGGGTAGAGTGTGAAAAGGTTGTGGGGAGATATCAGCAGCAGTCAGAATTTGGATTTGTGACAGTGGTGGGATAGTTGCAGGGTTTTCAGTGTAGTTAGCGGGGAATGAAGGTGGAGGATGCCCCCTGATCCAAGATTGATACATTGCTACCATCTGTTGTTTCAACCTTTGGACCTCCTCTTTCCTTCAGACTCGGACTCCACAAACTCCCTCAACGGGTCAACAACTCTTGTGTCCAGGTCTTTGCTAGTCATGGCTACCTTGCTCTTTGACCTTGTGTTGTATAGATGAGTTACCTTAAGAACCACAAACCAACCACCCTTCTGCTCAATGGAGATAACAAAAAGGAACAAAATGAGGTCATCACATTAGCGTTAGGACATTTAACAGCTAAAAATCACATTGCGTGCGATGCACCTAGCAACAATTAACGGTTCAATAATGACTTCGAGCGTCACAAGGTCACTTGGCATCATCCCAATTTTGTTCATTTCAATCTTCTCTTTTCTAGCACTTCTTGGCTTGCTCATTTCCTTCTTTTTTTTTCTTTTTCTAATTATCACTCTTTTCTTTCCTCTCATTTCTCACATCCCATAGTTTCACCTCTTTTTTTTTTAATAAAAAAAATGATTCCATCGAACCCTATGTAGGTTGCCTACGTATCATGATGCCGCATGAATCAGATCTTTGCGTAGTTCGGGAAGATCGGGAATAAAGTAAACAAACTAGCGTTCTCATTTTCTTTTTCTTTTTTTCTTTTTTGTTTATTACCTTAATGACTATTCTTATGAAAAAAGAGAAATAAAAGAAGCACATCTTTTTCTTTTTCTTTTTTGAATTTTATAGACTTAATGTTCTATAACCTATTCTAAACTCAAGCTTAAACGAGAAAGTATTAAGAAAAAAAACCTAGAAGAAAAGAAATATTTTTTGATTCTTTGTTTTAGGAAGGAAATCTAAAGAATAAACCAAAGAAAAATGATTTGAATTTTCATTTGATATTCCTGAAAAAAGATTTCGAAACGAGAAACGAACAAGATAAAAAAATATTTTTGGATTTCAGTTTTTGATTACCTAAGGAAGAAACTCTAAAGATAAACAACATATAAAGTATGTTTTTTTTCTTCTATGTACAATATCCTAAAGTTCTATTGAAAATAAAAAGAATTTTTTTTAATTCGGTTTTCATTAATTTCCCAAAGAAGAACCTCAAAAGAAAATCTGTTTTTGGATTTTTAGAATTAATATCTTAAAGAAAACTTTTAAAGAGGTACTAAAAGAAAATTCTTTTTTTTTTGAATTTTTAGTCTTAATGTACTAAAAGGAAATATAAAAGCAATTTTTTATTTTGAGTTCTAGATATTAATTCAATAGAGGAAAACTACCTCAAATGATTTTATTTTAATTCCTAGAATTAGTATTCTAAAGAAAACTTCTAACGGAAATATAAAAACGCCAAATTTCTTCTTTTTTTTTGGATTTTTGATTTACAACACATTTTCCAAATACAAAATAGGAAATACAATAACAAAAGACTCGGCAAACTTAACTAGACTATGACAAACTCTAACATCACCTAAATGACTCGACATTACTATACAAATCTAAAAGGTAAAAGATGACATAAAAAAGAACAACAGACTCAAAACATAATAACTAAAAAAAATCCCCTTAAGCAAACTCCAGAATGAGCGACCCTGACTGGATGGTCCTGGGGTGTCTGTCATGCTCAAACTCCGGTAAGTAAGTCCACACCTGTATGAGAAAATTAAGACGAAATAAAGTTAAAGACCTAGAACGCTATGTGAGACAATAACCCTTCCTGTTGGACACATGCAAGACATGATTGTGACTATTTTTCTAAATTAACCTATGAGGCTAAAAGTGGCTAAAATGTAAGATTTGGCTAAGACCCCACGAAGCCAAGAACCTAAGACTCATTAGGAAGACCGGACCCTATGTGGGTTGCCTACGTATCATGCACCGAAAGACGAGAATCAGGTATGCATAGTTCGAGCAGATTGGATACGGGCGAGAAATAAAATAAAATAAAATAAAAAACAACTAATTTAGAGAAACTATATTTTTTTGTCTTTTTTGAAAAATGATGAAACATGTAAACTCTTTTTGAATTTTCTTTTTCCTTTTTTTTTAATTTTTTTTTTTTTTGAAAAATGATGAGAAAGTGCAAAATCTTTTTGGATTTTCATTTTCATTTTTTTTTGTCTTTTTCTAAAAAGAAATGTGAAAGAAAAACATAACCGGGCCCTACTTGCTTTATTTTTACACTTCAACCTCTTTTTTCTCATTTACCCTCAATCATCATTGGTCTGCCAAATGACCATTTTACCCTTGAAGAATGCAACATGTAGCACATAGGATGCATCAGGATGGTCTATTATTTTTGGGTACACCTGTCCTAGACGGACCCAACCCCTGTGTTGAGTCCCCTAAGCCAAATGCACATGATGCAAACAAACGTTCCTACTAGGGATCCGGCATGAGGCTATGTTATTCTAGGTTTACAACCTGAGTGTATTGTTCTAGACCTGGCTTACCCGAGCGGACAACTCGAGCCGAGGGGGGCAGCGTAGCGGGAAGACAGAAGCTTCACCGGCTTTGCAACTTGTCCGAACCTCGTTCTAAAATTGGGATATGACTCTAACAGAAATGAAGTCACACGAAGTGCACACTTCCTAGATGATTTAGAAGATTCAGAGAGAAGAGGGTTTCGTAACAATTTATACACAGTCCAAGCAATATAAAAGCGGTAAAAAGCGAGATTTAGCACATTAAGCTCAAACACATAAAAATCAGATAATAAATAAAAGCCAAATATAACAGTTATTCTAAGCTTGAATTCTGAACCATGAACCAGAGATTCTGGGTTCTTTTCCCCAGCAGAGTCGCCAGAGCTGTCACACCTCCTTTTTACCACCCCGAGAGGGATACAAGGGAGTTTTTTCCAATATAAGTGACAATCGAAACGGGATTATTTGTATCAAATTCAGAGTCGCCACTTGGTATAATTTGTGGTGTCCCAAGTCACCGGTTTAGAATTCCGAGTCGAGGAAGTTGACTCTTATTTATGGTCTGCAAATACAGAAATCAGGGTAAGGAATTTTGTTAACTTGGGAGAAGGTGTTAAGTCATTCTCAGGTTCCGTGATTTTAGCACGATCGCTCAACTATTAATAATTGGCCTAATTATCTGATTAATTATATATTTTAAACCTACGTGCATTTTTTTAAACTTTCTAACCGCTTTAATGTTGTTTAGAAAAATTCATGATCACCATACACTTGTTTGTTTTTGAAAACACATCGTAAACTACGCTACATGAAATACACCCGCGGTTCACGGTATATTTATATTTTATTGAACATTATTGAAAATTGAAGTCGGGTCACATGAAATGTACACCCGGATTTAGAAATTATATATCGCAACTACGTCACAGGAACCGTACCCGTAGCTGTGATAATTTTATTATAGCGCGCGTAAAGCAAAGTACGAAGGTTCAAGTTTAACGGTCTAGGCATGCTCCTAACGATTCATTATGTGGAAGAGATGAAATGATATAACATCTATTCAATAACCTTGATAACACCAAAAGAAACAATTTCTCTTCTACAATTGAACTAAGTCTAAACTTTAATTTTCCTTTGGCTATATTGTTCAACAACATATAATTCATGTATATCTTAACCAACTTATATGAACAAAATCAACCAAACATAATTCATGTAAATCTTAACCAACTGATATGAACAAAACTAACCAAACAGATGTCATGAATCTCAGAATCATATGCCAAACATAACATTTCAAGTCTAGAAGAAAACAGAAAGAACAAAGAGTTAAAAGAATTAGACCTCACGAATGAAGTTCAAAACAACGAATCCAGTCCGAACGGAAACGACGGGCCGCACCTCGGACGACAACTCCAACGATCGAACACCTGTTTCAACTCCAAACCATTTCGGAAAACCAATACTAAGATGTAGAATTACAGCAGAAGTGCAAAATAAAGGCCAAAAAGAAACACGAGGAGTTCGGCAAATCCAGATTCAGCAGAAATCAGCAGTAAACCATGGCTTTTCAAGCTCACCAACAAATTTTAAAGCCTAGAAAATCGAGAAGCCTAGCAACGAAAACCCCGATTACGACTTTCGACGAACTCGGAACTCGCCCGAAATTAAAACGTCAAACAATGACTGAAGATGGTCTCAAAGGAACAAAGGACAGTATTTCCAAACAGAATGAAGGGAACAGAAAGGAATATGCAAATCGCTGAAAAAAACTCAACCAAAGCACAACATAGCCAGAAACTGATAAACGGGGCAGAAGAGCATAGCAAATCGCTGAAAAAACATTTTCCGACGAAAGCACACACAAACGAAGCCACGCCGGCCTGAGACTATCATTCTCAAAAACACTACTTCAGCGACTAAACAGAGCAGCGGCTGTGAGGAGAAGAGAGGGAGAGGAAGGGGGTAGTGCGCGACAGTAACGAGAGGAGAGAGACAGCAGCAACGCCGGTGGCCGCTAACTCGCCGGATTCCGGCATTTGGTGGTAAGGGAGCGACGGGTCGAAGGAGGGTTGACGGCTTGGGAGTGTTTGGTCACTAGGGTTTTTGTTTTAAGGAAGACCATCAAGCTTAGGGTTTGTGTGTTTATGGCTGCTGCTGCAGCTTCTACTCTCTAGGGTTTTTTGGTTGTGTTCCTTATGAAGATGAAGGGTCCCTTCCTTTGTGTCAAAAACGGCTCTCCTAGTTTTTTAGGATCTTTAGGTTTTTAAGGGTATTAGGGGTTAGCTTAGTGGGTATTGGGCTTGGGTTGTTATGGGCTAGGTCCGAAAATTAGGCCTAAAAATGGATCGTTTGAGCCTAAATTTTATTCTTTCTCCGTGAACAAGACTAAAATACTACCTTATTTACTAATTAATCCTACTTAAATAAAATAACTATTAAAATAAGACTAACCGTTAAAACAAACCTATTTTTTTGGTATTTTTCAATTTTATGATAAAATAAAGTAAAAGAGTCAAAACTAATTGAAATAGCAATATTAGGCCTAAACTAAAAATTTAAATGCTAAAATATGTAAAATCTTGGGGAGGGTCAAAAATCACATGTCTACAACTGGTATTAACAAAGAAAGTTAGGGCTTACCCGATTCAAAGCATGTTGGGCCTCATTGAAGAGACACAAAAGTGGTATCACAGCAGTTCTGTCCTAGAGAGTCTACAAGTCGTGTCTAGTAGAGTCTTGTTTATGGGTGTGTCGTGAACCACACTTATATGCGGGAGGCTATATGGTATTTAGGACTGTCACTCTTTCTTCTTACTCTAGATCGTGTGGTAGAGCTCACTTATAAGAATTCAAATTCCTAACTTCTATTTTTTTCGTAATTAGACGATACTTACATCCAAAAAGACAGTTAGTAAGAGATTGAATGTGGTTATGGAAGAGTTGAGTCAGAGGAACACGATTTTTCATGATGCTTATGATGAGTAAATGTAAGGTCTTCAGTAGATCGTGTGTGTACTAAGATGTGTAAGCCTCTTGATAAGGAGCCTTAAGGCAAGAATATCTATCCACCCCTATGGTGAAAGTCAATTAGAGATTCAGAAGATAGATATAAGTTTCAACAAGTAAAAGAAGCAAGATAAAGAAGGGTACGAGGCGCCCAGTTAATGAAGATTATCAATATTTACAAATTCAGACAGAGGAATATAAGATTTTTTGAGTTACCTTCAACAATAACAGAGGTACGTACAAACTGACACACCCATCTAATTTATGTCCTATGGAAACTAACAGAAATAGTATAAAAGAAGGACGGGATATCAGGATCCGGCTGGGGTTAGAGTAACCCAAAATGGTGAGTGAATTGTTTGTGTTAGTTGACATTTCCGAAAGATAGTGCAAATGTGCTAATAGATCTCCTTGTGAGACACCCAGATAATGCACTCTAAAATAATACAGCTAGATATGAGTACTACAAAGATAGGCACTGGATGTCTGGAAGGGATAAATATTACCTTAGTGTGGCTCCCGTCCCTAGTAGAGAGAGAATGTTAGGTGACCCGAAGAGCCAGTGGATGGAGCAAGGGGAGCCAAAAGCAAAAAGAATGTCTTGTTGAGGTTTTCACAATGAAGTGATAGACAGAAATGTTAGCGGGAAATAAGAAGAGAGTTAATGAAGCATTATGAGTAAGAGGTGATACATGGATGACAACGGTAGAAAAAAAATGAAGACAGTATTACAAAGTCTATAGTCAAGTGAAGGAAAATAAGAGAGGTGACATGCCTTGAGACCACAAAAGAGTATAGGCTATACAGTCATATCCTCATTTCGAGAAATAAGTTCGTGACTCCAACGTGACTACCAAAAGGACAAGTTAGACCCCAGTATGGGCTAGTGAACAAGATAAACTAAACATGAATTAGAGTGATTTGATAATAGTCGGCATCACGAGAATTTCAGAGATTACGTTCCGGCGATAATAGAATGAACGACAGAAGAATAAAGGTCATTCAGGAAGACGCTTCCCTAATGCAAGCAATGTGATCAAAGTTTAGCTTAAGGGGTTATGTGTGCCAGTTATACTAGGTGTCACCCTCGTGAGTAAGAAATTTCGTTATCCTTGGTACAGAAGGATTTTCGCAAGGCAAGGATCATCGATGATGTGAAAAGACGCCAAAGATGAAGAGGTAAAACATCTATACGTAGATAATCGTAGCACTAAATCTTAGTATTCTCCTAAAGGGGGAATATGGAGTGATGTGGCAGTAAGTCGGAATTAAGTGGTTCTAGTAATTATGGAATGATAAAGGAAGAATGCGATAAAAATGAGAAAGGAATGAGATTGTACTTATCCAAATCCTACCGATATTTTACGATTCCAAACCATTATGCAAGTACGACGTCAAAGAGAGGAAAGTGTGAGAGGTAAGTTAAGACAAAGGAAATAACCCAAGAACGATTATGCAGAATATTGATATAAGAATGGGTCAACGAATAGTTAGTAGTTGATTCAAGAAGAGCCTAGTTATGGCTAGACAAGAAGATACGGACAAATCAATAGATCGTGCAAGATAAATATAGTAAATCCCAACATGGGGAATTCAGTCTCGCAAATATGACATCGTGGCCCTTGAGAAATATTCAGATAAGAGTTGTGGTACTTAAAGATACAGTATGAGTATTACGGAAATAAAAGAGAATTCCACGGGGAAGATAGTCAAAATATCAGTTCAGAAGCAACCCTACAAGCACAAAGGCGTGGAAGTAAGTAACTACAGATAATTATAGGCAAGGAAGGACATAAAAAGGTCCATCGAATATACAATATCGTAAGCTCACAGCTTTACAAGAGTCAGAGGATCCTCCCTAAATACTACAATGAAAGACTAGCTGAGGAAGTAAGGAAGAAGGCTTCAACCTAAGCTCAGTATCCTAAGGAGGAAATGGTCTTATAACAACAGTCTAACAACAACATAGTATGCACTCCATAAGAAAATGACGCCTACCGTGGCTAATAAATAGGAAGTAAAATCAGAAGTGATATTCAAGATCACATGAGTTGTATGGAATTCCAGTGTGTGTGGGAACTAAGGTAAGCTAGTATGCACGCAACAAGGGGGCAAAAAGACCAGGAAAAGTAATTGCCTACATTTTAAAAAAAAAAAGCTAAGAAGGAACGAAAAGAATTATTCGATAAATGACCCAGAGTACGTTATGAACGCATTTAAGAGTTCGGAGTATTATCCATGCATCATATATGTTGAAAATCATACAGTCGTAGAAGATTTCGGTATAAGTTAAAAGAAAGAATTGAGCCCAGGTCATAGACAAAGGATTGAATTTTAAGAAGATTGTATCATGGATATTCCATAGCGTCCATGAGGGGCTAAAGTAATAACTAATAACATGAGCTGCAGATTGGAAGATAGCTAAGGCCTACATAAAGGTTGATCAGAGGGAAGAGGAAACTAAAGAGTTTCAACTAAGTAAATCAGGAGTCTGATTATTAGACCCAAAGAATTATAGACATCATGATTGAGAACATTGCAGAATCACTCTTAATATCAGAGGTACAAGAGAGACAGTACAGTAGCCATATTCTATAACGAATCCACGATAAAGCCAGTTAGAAGAGTACCAGCCTCATAAAAAGTCAATATGAAGCTCTCACCGAATCATGTAAAGAGGTTAAAGTATCATAATAGAAGTTCAAGTTGTGGACGTAAATCGTACCTGTGTGGAAGGGAAGTTATGAAAGAGATAGAAGATGTGATGTGAGATTTTAAAGCAAGTAAGGTAAAGGTAAACAACGTACAAGATACTCAAGTGCAGAAGGTTGTGAATAGTCCATACTTCGGATAGAAGGCTAGAAGCGTTGGGATTCAGTATCCAGGAAGGATGGCGGTATCATTAGTGGCATGTCTTCCAGCCAATGGTTTCTAAGTATCGAGAAGTCTGATTAAGAGAATAAAGAAGAGTTAGAGATGATGTGATGTCTCGCTTGATGTTCCAGAATGACATAAGAAAATCTATGATGCAAGCAAGTTGAAAGGTTGCGAATAGTACAAATAAATACGTATAGGTCGTGAGCTAAAGTATAGTAAAGCAACAAGGTTTTATGACAGGAGTAAGGATGAGAAAGGGGGAGTGAGAAGGTGACGAGAATGGATAAGTCCTCGAGATTAAGCCCATAAAAACAAGAGAGCTAATGGTTTCTCTAAGTTAATTTCAGTATAGCCTGAATGAACTCAAAGGAATCTAAGACTAATAGCATCTAGAAGAAATGGAATGATGCCCTGGTAGTAGAATAAGGGTGTAATTATGATAGATAAAGGATGACGTTTGGGCCTTCGTTTGAGTAATGATTTGAAGAAGAAAAGAAAGGGATTTCAGGAATTGTATAGGATTAAATACCCACGTATGATGAATTATAGGTGAAATACGGTTATGAAAGCATGGTATCGCCCCAGGTGGATCAGTCTAATCATTTTAGATGTTTCTCGATGAGACGTGAGACCTAGTGATTACGTGAGAAGTTTCAAGTTATTAGTGGTAAATTATAGATCAATATTGAGGTGAATCAACAATGGATGGACAAAAGTTACAAAGTATGAGATGAGATTAGGCCGTCATTCTTAAGATGAATAGTAATGAGGAAACATTAAAGGACTTAGACTTATACATATAGGATAAGCAACGAGAGTAACCTGGAGTTTGGTAGCATACCTCAGTAACGATAAATCGAGGTAAGAATTATGGTATATTATGACCAGCTTAGATGCAGTAAAGTTATGCGGATAGATAACCGGGCCTATGAAATAAGATATAACAATATTCGTAAGTTCAACAAAGTACCGAGCAAAGAACTTCACCATACCTATAGATGCCCAGAGGGACATCTTGTCAAGCTCGGCATATGTTTGCAAGTGAGGCCTAGAGATGGGCTAAAAGCTGGAGGAAAATAGGGAGAAGAGTCGCGTAGGCGCACTTACAAGGTCAGAGTCGTACATGCTGCATGATAGAAGGTAGCAGTAGTTACGAGATTGGAAGGATTCCGACCACAAGTCGTGGTATGAGAAAGAGGCCAAAAGGGGGGAATGCCTTGGCCTTTGGATTTATTCACAGAACAGTTGCCTAGATGACAAGAAGAGTGCTAATGTATTTGGAAGACATAGGTTATAAAGTGCATTAGTCAACATTCGAGGACGAATGTTCCAAAGGGGGGAATGATGTTACACTCCATGTTTTTGTACGTGGAAGTATGCCATCAGTAAATTGATGTAAGCTCGGAAATGAGATGTTACATCTCAATCCCGCATTTTTGTACGTCAAAGTTTCGACATAAGTTAATCGATCCAGACTCGGGAATGAGATTATTTTTGAGGTTATAAGCATTTATGCTATTTATAACGGGCGATAAGCAAGTGCCGTGAAGAATGAAGGGCAAACGAATCAAAGAAAATGAGTTTCTCTGAAGGTTGTCAATTTGGGATAAAATGCGCTCCGTGCTATAACACCCGACATTTATGGACTAGTGCCATACAAGGTACCACATGACCATGATAATAGAGTACATAAGTTGTGTTACAAGTGAGTAGTATTTTAAGTAATTTGAGATAATTCTTAATTATGCGAGTAATTGGTTAATAGAAGAATTAATAAGTTAATTAGTAATTAGTGGATGATTAATTAGGACCTTGGATAAGACAAGGGAATCCTTAACGTGGCAGCCAACAAAATCACCAAATTTGACTCTTAAAAGAGATTGAAAGGTGGCACATTTAATGGAGATTGTCACACCTACTTTTTACACACACCACCCCGAAAAGGATAGTGTATAAGGGAGTTTTTCCACTTTAAGTGACATTATTCGAAATAAGATTATTTATTGATCAAAGTCGCCACTTGGGATAGTTTATTTGGTGTCCCAAGTCACCGGTTTGTTTTCAATCCCAAATCGAGGAAAATTTTGACTTTCCTTGTGAAGTCTGCGAACCAGAAATTTTGACTAAGGAATTCTGTTAACCTGGGGAAGGTGTTAGGCACCCCCGGATTCCGTGGTTCTAGCACGGTCGCTTAAACTATTACAATTGGCCTATTATCTGATTTTAATACATGTTCCAACCTATGGTGCAATTTTAAACTTTAAACCGTTTTTATTCGTTTTTAGGAAGATTTCAACGTTATACAAAACACGTCTTTGGATCACGCCAGATGAAATGCACCCGCGATCCGCGATATATTTTATTTAACGTTGTTAGGATTTGGATTCGGGTCACATGAAATGCACACCCGGGTTTAGGAAGGTAAATTATTAAAATAACGCGCCTAAAGCAACTACGCGTTTGCAACTTTGCGAGGGCCATGAAAATTCGCTAAATGACACGTCTCGATTTCTAAGGATAAACAAGATTAATTAAATGAAGGCCGTGCAACTGAGATTTTTGTTTGGCATGGCACGCCTCAATCATGGCCAGAAAAAGTTTTTTAACAATCCATTTGCAGCTTAAACTCAAAAAAATGATGGCAAAAGCAAAGTCAAGTAGAGTCACACAACTAAATTCAGATATACATAAAAATTGTGTTTAACATTTCTTCAAAGTACAACAAATATTCGCGGATATAGTTTAGCTATATATATTGATTTCAATCCGCTTAGATCACCGAATACGCCACTGGTCATTTTCAAGTTCCAACGAGAAACTCTCATTTGCATCCTGACATTTATGTGCAATTTACCTAAAACTAGGTGAGCAAGAAAAAATTATAAAAGAAAGTGCCAATGCTTTAATTTCCAACACCAATCAATGAGGTTGCTGTTCCAACATAATTTTTGACTAGAAAGTCCAAAACACTAATTATCCAATTTCAGAAACTGTTTGAAGGGCATATAACTCACAACCTCATGGCAGCACTTTCAACTTTACAAGAATAACAAATAATTATAAAGTTGGCATTGCTCCGTTCTTTATATTAGCTCAAAAATGTCTATAATCAAACATAGTTCAATAAACCAATTTCGCATTGCAGTACAAATTATTGAAAGTAACTTCTTCAAAATTGTCTCCAACCAAACAAATAAAATAAATAAATAAATAAAAAATCACAGCAACCTAATGAACAAATTCAGAATGTATACCCCATCATATGAAACAACTAAATCTTAACAAAAGTAGGAATATATCCTCAAGCAAGTATAGGATTATAAACAAAGGCAAAATTGAGTTACACATCAATCTCACAAATCAGCACGACAAAATGAGATTCTGTGTGTACCTTAAATGCAAGGGGGAAAGCAGAACGACAAAAGCCAAATAAAGGTAAGGAGAAGAAGCAGGAAACTCGGCGCACAGGGACAACAACAAACAGCAAATTCTTATACCAACACAGCTCGAGAATCTCAGAAATTAAGCAACAACTGAGCTCGGACAGCTATATAAACGAAGACTCGAACGCAACCTCAAACTTTGACCTCTGGCTTTACCCGGAATCTCAAGACAGAAAGAAAACAGATCGGTAAGGAGGGAGCCAATCTTCACATGATTTTTGGGACTATTTCAAGATTGTTTCATGGCTGAAGTTTGTGACGGATTTTTCAGTTGTGATTTTCGGAGTTTTGGAGCTAGAATTTGGGTATTTACATGGCTGAGAAGAGAGTGTTTCTGGGCTAAAGTGAGGAAGAAGAAGAAGAGGGGTCTGTTGAGTAAGACACCGTTCTCTTAGAGAAATCGGAGGAGGAAGGTCTTGTTCTGCGTTTTATTTTTTGGAAAGCAGCAGCTGGAGCGCCGTTTCTAGCTCTTAGGGAATCTGAGGGTAAGATAGGTACTATCATATAAGGGTGGGAATTAGGTTAGAGGTATGGGCTTGATAATTATGGGCTAGGTAGGAAAATTTGGGCCTAATTTGGGTATAAGAACTAACTCAATATTCAATTAAATCTTTTCTTCAAATTCTTTTTCTTTTTCTTTAATTAAAAACCCTAAAATTAAAATCCTAGGTTATCTAAAAATGTGAAATTAAACTAATTACAAAAATTATAAAAGCTATTTAATCCTAAATTATAAGAGAAAAAAATCAATAAAAGGAAAAAGTGTAAAAATGAAGCAATTTTTGTGATTTTCAATTTATTATAAAACAAGTAACTACAGATTGATCCTACGAATGTAAAAATAAAGCCTAAATGACATGCATGATATTTTTGGTATTTTTTCATGATTTAAATAAAACTCAACCATGCACAAAATGCAAATAATTAAATAAAATTCTACAAAAATTTCTAAAATGACCAATAATTAACAAAAAATCTATTTTCTTGGAATTTTATAGGAGTATTTCGTATAGGGCAAAAATCACGTGCTTACAGAGATAAATGACAAAAAGTCTTGACAGGTGGGGCCCACACCACCCAGACTTAAAATCCTTCTCCAATTCACAAATGGAAATGTATTACGTCTAGATTAAAGAGAGAGGTTTCAGCAAGATGAAATTTTATTAGCAACGTGAGTTGCTTCAATTTTTCACTCAAACAAGATTTCTAAATATTATAGCAACGTGGGATTTGCGATTCTAAGGGAGTACGACGTAATCTTCCTCAAGAATATCATACTTATTTTTTCCTACTCTGATCTTGCCATCACGTGTTTTGTCGATTTTCGTGTGTTAGAGGGATTGTCAAGAGAGTCGGTTCAGGTATGTTAAGGCTATCCCTTTTTCCTTTGGCATGATCCATAAAATACAAAAGAACGAGAAAATGCAAACTTCCAAGATGACTCTATTCATGAAATGCTAGAGATTCTTATATTCTTGATTCCCCATGTGTCCTATTATTCTCTCATCTATTCAGTGGTTCAGAAAATATGCAAGTTGATAAATATTACTTCATGATATTAATCAAAGGCATAATGGTCTTATGACACTCCTGAAAGGTATTATTGGCGTACTTTTCATGCATTGCATTCATTTATACATGTACATTGACCCATGACAAGATGGCGTTATATACGCGTATATATGTGTGTGTGTGTGTGTATGTATGTATGTATGTTGATGTATGTATATATATATATATATATATATATATATAATATATATATATATATATATATATATTATAATATGTATATGGGATATGGGAAAAGGTTACGTGTTATATTACGCACCACCACCTGATCAGCTGGTATACATTGATGATTTTACCCAAAGTTGGCCGAGAAGATATGATGGGATGCCTCAGAGTCTTGATGATGTTATGAACACGACATGACATTCATATGCATATGCATAACACTAAAAGTATTTCATAATTTGCAGAGTTATCCAGACTTACATGTCATGTTCTTTTACTTCATGTTTCTCTCATGTCTATTATTTACTGATTTTCATTCCTTACAATACTCGTACATATTTGTACTGACGTCCCTTTTTCCTGGGGACACTGCGTTTCATGCCTGTAGGTTCCGATAGACAGGTTGAGTGTTGGTGGCTCTTTTGCTTCTGGAGTTGCCTATAGTGTCGATGCATTGGACACGTATTGATTGGTATGTCGGGCACTGTCCCAGCCTTAAGACGGTTATGTACTCTTTAGAGGCTTGTAGAACATATGTCATGTACGTAAAAGATTGTATGGCCCTTGACGGACCTATTTTAGTGTAATCGAGTTCATTTTGGTCTTATAGGCCCGCATTTCATATGTATAACTATTGGTATTAGCATGTTTTTATTAGTTATCCTATGGCAGCCTTTCTGTCCATTTACTTATGAAGCATAATACGAAAGATACGTTATGTTGCTATTCGGTTTGAGTAAGGTCCGGATGCCCATCGGCCCGTCGGTTTGGGTCGTGACAGGTGTGAGCACGTGATTTTTGCACGCTTAATTTACTCCTATAATTCATTAAATTAGAATTTTTTCTTTTATATTTGAATTTTAGGAATTATTGCATGATTTTTGTGTCTTCGTTTGCATTTTCCGTCGTGCATTTTAACTTGCTATAATTTAAAAATACAAAATAGTACGTTTGCATTTAGAATTAGATTTTATATTTTAATCAATTTAATATTACTAAATAAGAGAAAAATACCAAAAATAATAATAAATCTTTTTACATTTTTTGTTCTTTTAATTTCACTTTTGCTTAATTTTTCTTTAAATTAGGATTTAGTTCCTTTTTGGAAATTAATTAGTTTGGGATTTTAACTTAGATTTGTTAATTTTGAAAAGAAAATAAATAGAGATAAACATAAAAAAGAGAACAAAGAAAAGAAATGGGTTATTTTTGTTGGGCCAGTTTCTGAAATGAGCAAGCAGCCCAAACAACCAAAAAAACCGGACCAAATCACCCCATGCCCAGGCCAATCTATTCCTGACCGATCCAGTCCTTTCCATGACAAAACGACGTCATTTGACGTCGTTTGATACCACCGTCATTTCCCATATCCACGGCTCAATTATCTCATTTACATAAATTGTCCGATTACTTAGAAATTTTGAGACCAAACTTTCCTTCTCGTACAAACTAAGCTCCGCCGTCCTCCACTCTAC
>NW_017676489.1:36166-37284 GCF_001879085.1 Nicotiana attenuata
TTTTTAGGTTAATCAGTGACTGCTGTTAACAGTGATTCAGTGGAACGCCTGGTTCAATTAGTGGTAATTAGTTGAATTTGGCCATAGCAGATGGGCTTAATTAGGGCAGAAAGAGGGCTAAAGTCATTCTGGTCTGGGTAGTAATTTCAGGAGATGCAGAGGGTATTTTAGGCATGGAAAAGGGTATTTTCTTTAGGATTGGTAGTTTTTGAAAAGGTTTAAGGGTAGAATAGGGATTGTGATAGGCATAGAACCTTCTAGGAAGGGCTGTAGTGTAGATTCCAATAAACTTAGGATAGTTGCTTGCATAACAAGTTGGAAATAGTGGGGTAAAAAATTAAATAAGGGAGGGACTAAAAGAAAACTAAAGTCTGAAGGTAACTTTAGGTTTTGCCTATAAAAGGCACCTACATTGCCTTGTGCAAGAAGCTGGGAGAAGACCCTTTTGAAAACTTCCCTGAAAGTTTTTCTGAACCCCTGAAATTCTCAAAAAATAGTACCAGAAATCCAAAAAAAAAAAATTTTGTTTCCTTATAGTTCTCTTACCACAATTTCAGTTTTCAGCTCTTAGCTTGAATCTCTAGCTTGAATTAAAGTTGACGAAAAAATGGTTTGAGTTCACTCGAGTTATTATCAGATGTTTCATTGATTCTGCTTATCCAAAACTAGCTGCTGTTCATTGAAGTATCCTCTTTGGGTCAAAAGTCAAAGTTGTTGTTGGTTGTTGTTTGTTGTTGCTGGGTACTGCTTATTGTTGCTGACTTCTTCCTCATCCATTTTTGGCTCAAATTCCAGGTACACGCTCAAATTTGGCTTGATGTAACTGTGAATGGAGATGAAATAAAGAGATGCTCGCCCCATTGATTCCTAAATTGTACTTGCATTGATTGTGTGTAGTAATAGCTAAGTAGATATGAAAGTCTAAGATGATTTGATTCTAATTTGTGTACACATGAACTTTGGACTGTATAATCTGGACTGTTCCTAGACTATTTTGGACTGTTGTTAGATTATTTTGGACTGTTTTGATAATAGATTCGAGCTAATCTATGTAAGCTTCATATCCTGGATTAAGTGGTAATACATGATCAAAGCTCGTACAATAACGTTAGACCATT
>NW_017676489.1:40537-44062 GCF_001879085.1 Nicotiana attenuata
AAAACCCCCAATGCCCAAATAGTACCGAAATGCTGCCGGATTTGTGAAAAATGAAAAAAAAAGAAAAAAAGAAAAATATTTGAAAAAAAAAGAAAGGAAGAAAATTAGTTGTTCAAAAATAACATTTTTTTTGTATTTTGGCAAATCTGCCCGAACTACGCCGGTTTGATTCTCACCGGATGTGAGATACGTAGGCAACCCTTATCGGGTCCAACCCTTCCTTTTTCAAAAATAACCAAAAATGCCAATTTTGTGTCATAAATAAGTCGGGTGATGCCATTCCTGTTTAAATAAGCCGAATGTCCCCAAAAGGACGCCGGAAGGCCGTTTTGCAAGAATAGCCACCCTGAGTCATTTTTAAATGGTTTGCGGGCACAACCTTAAAATCTTCCTCCCAGAAGTGCTGAAAGGCCGTATTTGCAAATCCAAGTCCTTATTTTCTGAATAAAGAATTTTTGCACAAATAGCCATTTTTCAAAATAAATCATTAAGTTCCCCTAAATAATGTGCAGGATGAATTCAAGTGACATCGAAACCTTCTCAGTCCTGAGAGAGATCCCTTTGAAACTCCATATGTGGTGGCATGACTTGGGAAAAGGAAGCAGGGATACTGTGGTTAAAAGCCTGGGCGGTCTTGTAGATTTATTGAAAATCAGACCAAGGAAGGATGTCATTGAGGCACTGATACCATTTTGGGACCCGACCCGTAATGTATTCCGGTTTTCAGATTTTGAACTCACACCCACATTGGAAGAAATTGCCGGATATGCCGGTCTCAACGGGAACTTCCGCGGTAGATACCCTTTGGCCCCACGACCGATAACTCTTCATAGGTTTTTGGACTTGTTGAACATCAGTCGGGATATTCAGGACCCTCATCTGGCAGAAGGATGTTGTACACTACATTTCCTATATCACCGGTATGGTAACCCCAAAGGTTTTGAGGAACCCAATACAGGACTAACACATGCTGGAAATAAGGACAAATGGGAAGCCCGACGGGGATTAGCCTTCATGGTGGCCTTTATGGGAGTGGTAGTTTGTCCTAGAAAAGATGGTCACATAGACCTTGGCCTAGTAGGAATGCTAGATGTTGCTATGAAGAAACCTACTAGCACAGTGGTTCCCCTGATTGTAGCAGAAATATACCGAGCTCTGACCAAATGTCGAGAAGGGGAGAAATTCTTTCAAGGTTGCAATTTGCTTTTGCAGTTATGGATACAGGAACATCTTTGTCACCGCACAGGATATATGAACTACGGCTTAACCGGGTTGAGTTGTATTGTAGAGTTCGAGACCCGAGTTACAGGTATTGAGTTCCCGGAGGGTACTGAGGCCTGGTCGTCGTGTTTAAGATCCCTCACTGCAGATAAAGTAGAATGGGCTTATGGATGGCTTCCTCATACTGAAGCTGTGTACACATCGGCAGAAGTCCCTTATATTCTTTTGATGGGTATTCGAAGCATTCAGCCCTATGCTCCTTACCGCGTTTTGCGACAATTTGGAAGGTTCCAGACGGTGCACAGCGATGAAGACCTGAGTGGGCAAGTCATTGAGTTGGGCCCAAAAGCTGTATTCCCTGAAGGCCGCATCCGAAAGATATGGAATGAGTGCAGGTACCTTGAGCCTAAAACTATAGTACAGGACCGGGCCAGAGGTGAGGTAGATCCCAAATACTTGGTTTGGTTCGGTAAAAGGTTTCAAATCCCCGAGAGACCCGCCAAAAGGCCACATGTGCAACAATTAACAAGCGAGGCTCAGGTGCAGTGGGATTGGTTGGCTAAAGAAAAGGAGTACAGAGCTCGAATTGGAGCATTGGAAAAACAGGTTCAGGAGCTTCGGTTCGAAAACAGCTTGCAAACCGCAGCTGATGAAGGTGATAAAAAGCAATTGGCCCAGGAGAATGAAGCTCTTAAGGCCCAAATTCAACAACTGAAATTAGATGCAAGGAATCGAGAAAGAAGTCTATCCGACGAGAGATTGATAAGAGGGTTGAAGAAACAAGTCCTGGACTGTCAGGAAGAATTGGAAAAATCCGAGGGAAGCATGGCAAAACTTCGGGCTCAATGGGCAAAGAAGACCGAGGAAAGGGCCCAGTTTGTACAGCAAATGAAGAAAAACTATGACGGAACCATCGCCAACATGAAAAGAAAAATGAACACTCTTGAAGAAAAGGCAGCCCGTCGGGAGAAAGAGTTACAGGCCGAGAGGGAACAATGCTATGAATTAATCGCCGATATGGAGAAGGAAGTAAAATTGTTACAGGATCTTCACTTCCAGGATTCTCAGGTGCTAGAGGCTCGCACTCAACAGATAAGCCGGCTACTCCAAGAGAAAGGTCAAATCAGGGAGAGAATCAGAAACATTGCCAACTACATTGTCATGAAGTGTCAGGCCGGCGAACGGATGGGTCATACCACATTCTTTGCCTCCGTAATGATATTTGTTCGCCAGGTTATGAACGATCTAGATCAGTTGCAAAAGGGTCTTGCACGCAGGCCCGCGGCGATGCCGAGTGATGCCCCGCGGGCCCCAGGATGTGAAGCTTTGATGTACTCCTAAAAATTAAGTCTGCAGTTTTCGCGTCTGGTTTTTGTACTTTCTATTTCCAAGAAAAGAAAAACAAATAGTCTAGTAGCTTTGTAATTGCATTTGTTATTAATGAAAATTTGAAAATTCCCAAAACAAATTGTTTCTTTATTTCTTGCATCTAGGTTTGCATTTATTTGCAAGAACTACGCTTGGTCTGATTCATGCGGGGTCATGATACATAGGCAATATCCATAGGATTCGATCGTATCCCCTAAAAATAAAACACGAGGGAAGGAAATAAAAGAAAAACAAGAGAGGAAAAGAAACGCAAAAGAGAAAATAAGGAATCGAGAGAAAAACCATGGCAGAAGAACAGGGAAAAGCAAAAAATGAAAAAAAAACAGAGGGAAAAGAAAAATGAGAAAAAAAATAGAAAGAGAAAGAAAAGCAAGAAAAACAAAGAGAGGAAATCAAAAGAAGAAAAATAGAAAAGAAAAGCCGGGATGACGCATGCAACCAGTGCAAACATGTAGACAACCGTTTAACTGTATAGGTGCATCACACCCCAATGTGCGATTACCTATCTGTTACTTGTCTCAAACTAACCGTGTGTTGCTGATTTCCAGCCTAGCTTTTAGAAACGGTGGTTGGTTGTGGTAAGCTGGCATCGCATCAATACTTTACCAGATCGAAAGGAAGTGTGGAAATATCTACAGAAATGACTTTGCCCGCAGTCCCCATCTCTGAAGATAGCCCCATCTCGGGGGTCCCGGCCTCTGAATCTTTTACAGCTGAAGAAAATCGGATCTTGCGCCTGCGACTGATGGAAATTGTGGGATGCTTGGAACAATGGAAAGGAACCCCCAAGCAATATTCCTGGATTCCCAGAGTTATTCCCTAGAGCTGGAGGTGCTACTACGGTCCCTATCAGTCATCCTCCTACCCCTTTTGGGCAACCTCCATGACCGCTCATTTCGTTGGAATGCCTTCTGA
>NW_017676490.1:0-3417 GCF_001879085.1 Nicotiana attenuata
TTGCGTCGAGAAAATAAAATCAAGACCGAAAGTATCGCAACAATCGTAGTATTTTATTTCGAATATTTGAGTGTACAATCTCTATGATTCCTCCGATTCTACTTTTCTAGTATAAATTCAAGGGCCTTTGAGCTTGATCTTGAATATGTATTTGTTGCCTCGAACGATGATCTTGTTCTTGAGCTTGAGCTTGATTGCTTGAACTTGACCTTGATTCGTTCTTCGTTCTTGAGCTTGAACGTGATTTCTTGAACTTGAACTTGAAGCTTGAAACTTGTAGAGGAATTTGCAGCGTTTGATCCACGAGCTCCTTCTTGCTTCTTGTTATAACTTCTGGTGTCTTTTCTGAGTTATGAAGACCCCTATTTATAGTTGTGGAAGGGAGTAGTTGTGATAAAAACAAACTCTTTCCGACCAATCAAATTGAAGTGTGACATGGCCGCATTTGATTGGCCAGAACATGTCACTTGCACACGTGGCGCGATTTCATTGGCCTTTTAATGTGACTGTGCATGCCTTGTCATTTTGACACGTGGCATAGTCCTATTGGCTCTTCCGCTTGACTTGGCGCGCCACGTCATTTGACACGTGACACCAAACTGGGCCTCTAGGAAGATGACATCTTGGACCTAATAGATTGAGCTCATTATTTTAGCCCAATTAAATGGGCTAGCCCACTGGATTAAGACTTATTTATTTAATCCATTTATATTGGACCTATATAATTAATTCATTTATATATTAGCCCATAATATTTATTTGGACCAAATATCTTGAATTTAAAATATAGTCCAAATTATTTTATGGATTTAATTTAAGTAAAATTTTATATGCCTACAAATGCCCCTACTTCAAGATTTGTCGAAGTATAAGCTTTTCGTACTACAAAGATAAAGCTTGAAGTAGTAGTGACATACATTATGGACTCAGAGTGTAATTTAGTCCTAAAATAATTTCAACTAAGTCGAACATGTAATCAAGCATTTACTGAAACAAGCTCAAAATTCCAAGTTACCCCCCATGCTATCACATAAAAGAAGTCTGAAACACTGTGTTTTAATAGTGCACGTGACTAGGTGTATCTTTCATGGATTTTCTTCAGTTCCTCACCATTGATAGATGCTTTCTCCACTAGTAATAGGTAGACTTGACTTAGTTGTCACTTTCTCTTTATGTCTAAATATTTGTTTTTGCATGCAACAGGTTAGTTGGCAATTACTTTGCCTCCGATTTTAACATGGTCAACGATAATCCTTATTATCCAAATTCATTAAGGAGATGACTCTGCAAATTCAAATTTGATTCCTTATTGAAGTCTGCCGGTCGCCTAATCAATATTGGAGACAAATTGTAGTAGTGGCCGCTTTTAACACTGATCCCACATCGACAAATAAATATTTGACGCCATCTTTTGATAACTATATAAGCCCGCATGATTCTCTTTCTGATCATTAGTTGCAACGTACAAACGGGAGCGCTCACTGCCAGGGTAATTTTTTTTTTCCGTTTTGTGCTCTTTTCTATTTTTTTTTGCGAGAAAGATATGTTCTTGTTCAACAAGATGATCCACGCATGAAGAAGGCGGTCTTGAGGTGTGAGGGGATGAGTACTCATTCCTGCCCAATTTATGGAGAGATTACTCTCAAAATGGCCCGATTCTTGGAGAAATTACTCTCAATGTGGCCCAAACTATCGGTGAGGCCAACTTAAGGTGCAAAGGGACTCATATGTCCACCTTAAGATTGGAAGACTTATATGTCCACAGAATGTGGATTGACTATCGGAGAGATTACTCTCAAAACGGCCACAGAACGTGGCTTGACTATCGGAGAGATCACTCTCAAAACGGCCACAGAATGTGGCTTGACTATCGGAGAGATTACTCTCAAAACGGCCACAGAATGTGGCTTGACTATCGGAGAGGCCAACTTAAGGTGCAAAGGGATTTATATGTCCACCTTAAGATTGGAAAGTTACAAAACTTCAACTCGAAGACGACATCGACTTGAATGCTTGGAAAACTTTGAAGATTTGGCGGACTTTGCAGACTTCAACTCGAAGATTCGGAGGGCTTAAACAATTCAACTTTAAGACCGACGAATTTGAAGACTGAAACTTGAAGACAGACGAACTTGAAGACTTCAACTTTGAGACTAGGAGGGCCTAATATTTCAACTTGAAGCTCGGCAAATTTGAAGACTTCAACTTGCAGACCGACGGACTTGAAGACCGACGGACTTGAAGACTTCAACTTTGAGACTTGGAGGGCCTAAATATTTCAACTTGAAGATTAGCGAATTTGAAGACTTCAACTTGAAGACCGACGGACTTGAAGACTTCAACTTTGAGACTTGGAGGGCCTAAGTATTTCAACTTGAAGAACGGCGATTTTGAAGACTTCGACTTGTAGACCGATGCACTTGAAGACTTCAACTTTGGGGACTTCAACTTGAATACTGACGGACTTAAAGATATCAATTTACCATGGAGAGTTTCCCCTTTTAAATCAAATGAGATCAAAGTTCAACAAGAGGATGATATTTCAGCTTGATTTTGCATTTCTCGGACATCAATTGGGGCAATATGTATCTCTTGAACTTATGCGACTGAACTTAGAATGAAACTCTAAGCTGCCTACGTACCTCGGCGAAGAGGATCAAGTCATACCGTAGTTCAGACCGAGTAAACTTTTTTTTTTTACGTCCTAACTTTTGCCTAGGCCGCCTCTTTCGAGATTTTCAACCTAGCGGACTTTTTTTTTTTACGTCCTAACTTTTGCCTAGGCCGCCTCTTTCGAGATTTTCAACCTAGCGGACTTTTTTTTTGGGCCGTACACAGTTTATACTCTTGCGGGCCAGGAGTGTAGCAACTTGCAGTTTAGGCTCGTACGTCGAGGAGCGTCATGACTTGCAGTTTAGGCTCGTACGTCGAGGAGCGTCATGACTTGCAACTTCATGGATAATACTTCTTCAAAAACTTGTCGTTGATAGGGCCGATTCTCATACCATCTGCATCAACCAACTTGTAAGCCCCACTTGAATAAGCTTCTTGTACGACATATGGCCCATCCCATTTTGAAGTGAACTTCCCTACAGGTTTATGGGAAGTAATTATGGGTCTTCGTACGGCAAGGACTTGATCTCCTACTTGAAAGGATCTCGGACAAACTCTTTTATTGAAGGCGCGAGATAATCGAGCTTGATAACATTCAAGACTCTGTTGAGCTTCCAATCTCTTTTCATCAAGAGCTTCCAACTCTGCTAACCGAAGTCGAGCATTTTCTTCATCAGTGATCCCTTCTTGAATAGCCAGTCGTAACGAAGGTATTTGACGCTCAAGTGGCAAGACGGCTTCGACTCTATAAACGAGTGAATAGGGAGTCGCCTGTGTTGGCGTGCGGTGAGTCATTCTATATGC
>NW_017676490.1:7900-9723 GCF_001879085.1 Nicotiana attenuata
TGGGTAACGTTTCCTTAATCTCTTCTAGTTATATTTCATCATTTTGTAGTTAAATCCATCATTAAAATTCGAATTTGGGACTAAAATTTGAGGAATTTGGTTAAAACTTCTTAGGCCAAACTTTTGGGTTTTGAGTGAGCATTTGACCTCCGATTTGGGAGATTTTTATATGATTAGAACTCGTGAGAGTACGAGGGTTCCGAAAATGTGAAAATTATTCGATTCTGAGGCGTTGGCCTGAAGGGCATTTTGGTCATTTCACCTAATTTTACGCCGTAGCTTTGAATTTAATAGCAAAACCAGGTGTTTGCGATGTTATTTACAATGTATAATTGAATTGAATAGCTTTGAGCCATTTGGAGTCGGATACTCGTGGCAAGAGCGTGGTTTCTAGTTGATATTGAGCCGGTTCGAGGTAAGTGGCTTGTCTAACCTTGTGTGGGGGACCTTTCCCCTTAGGACATGATCTTGAATATTTGAATGCCTCGTATGTGAGGTGACGAGCGCGTACTTGAGCTAATTGTTGTAAACCTGTTTCCAATTGAAGTATTTAAATTGAGATTTCCTGTTTACCTATTCATTTTAGACTGTAAGTTTATACTTGTGCTAGCTTAGAGACTCATGTTTAGCTGGCTTACTTCCTTATTTGTTTTAGCTGTGCTATTTGTACTCTGTGAAGCATGTTAGGCTAGAAGTTACTATTTCTTGTCCTTACTGAGTACCGCTGTGGTGTACTGATGCCTCTTCTGCGCATGTTTTTCATGTGCATATCCAGGTACTTCCTCCCAGGCGTATTATCCTCGTGGTGGAGAGTCCTGGCTGAGACTTGAGGTATATCTGCTACGTCCGCAGACCAGGAGTCTCTACTATATTTCGGCTCTAGCAGATAGTTCCTTCTTTCCTTTCATGTTGTTTAGACATTTTGGTGTAGAGCAGATTACTACATTCTATTAGCCTGTGTTTCCCGTGAGTTATCGGGTTTTGGTATTTAGTTGTAGACTTCCGCATATTTTTGAGTTGTATAGGTCGAGTGGCTTTATACACAGTTGTTATTTCCGTATGTTCAGTTTTAATTAATTATTCCGCAAATGTTAATTTATTATTCCGCACTGTTAGGCTTACCTAGTGGTAGGAACTAGGTGCCATCACGACATGTTCATAGAGGGTAAACTGGGGTCGTGACAGGTTGGTATCAGAGCCCTAGGTTCATAGGAGTCACGGAACACAGGTTGGTTTATTAGAGTCTCGCTGATCGGTACGGAGACGTCTGTACTTATCTACGAGGGGCTATGTAACTGTTTAGGAAAAAAAATCTTCATTTCATTTGAATTCCTCGTCGTGCGATATTTTTGGACATCAATTCTAAACTTCTGACTTCTATTCTCTCAAAGATGGTGAGGACACGTGCTATTCGAGATGATCAGGCACCCGCACCCCCTACTACAGCCGCCAGAGGCCGGGGTCAAGGGAGAGGTCGAGGACACGCACGTCGTGCAGCCAGAGCACCTATGCGAGCTGTCGCCGAGGTACCACCAGCAGATCCAGCCGGAGCCCAGGCACCTGGCACACCTACTACTGCCACTACTACTCCAGCGCTCCAGGAGACTTTGGCTCAGTTCATGAGCATGTACACCACCTTGGCTCAGGCAGGGTTGCTTCCCATTGCTGCAGCCACATCCCAGGCCGGGGGAGGAGCACAGACTCCCGCCGTCCGCACTCCTGAGCAGCGAGTGCAGGTTGAGCAGGCTCCCGAGATTATTCCGGCACCGCCTGCAGTGCCAGCTCAGCCCGAGGATGGGTCAGCTGCTTCAGAGGACGAGCAG
>NW_017676490.1:9788-24000 GCF_001879085.1 Nicotiana attenuata
TCACTTTCACTAGCCCTAAGTTCCAAGTTTTTGCACTTAGCTTTCAGAATCACACACTCCTTAGACAGCTGTTCCTTTTCATTATTGATAACTTCAAATTCATCAATGAAATCTAGAAGTAATTCAGATAGACTTTCTTTAGACAAAACTTAATCTTGTCTTTGAGATGAATTATACTTACATCAGATTCCTCATCGGATTTCCCAATTGCCATAAGTGCTTGTTCATCTCCATCTTCGTCTTCTGAGTCATCATCTGAGCTTTCACCCCAAGCAGAAACCATAGCCTTTGTTGATCCTTTGTTCTTCTTGGGATGAACGTGTTCCTTCTTCCTGTTCCTTCGTTCAACTCTTTCCTTCTTCCATTCAATTTCCCATTGAGGGCAATTTTTAATGTGGTGATCAGTCTTCCCACACTTGTAACACCCCTCATTGGTTTATTTTTCAGGAACCCTTGGTTTGATGTAGCTTTCACTTCTTGAAGGACCATTTCCTCTCATTAGGTACTTTTTGAACTCCTTTGTGATCATGGTCATTTCATCCTCCTCTAGATCAGCACCTTCAGTGATTCTGAATGCCATGCTCCTTTCCTTCTTGGGTGCATCCATCTTCTGGGTTTGCCTTCTAAGTTCATAGGCAGTGAGATTTCCAATTAGCTCATCCAACTTAAGAGTGGCAATGTTCTTTGATTCCTGAATAGCTGTGATTTTGCTTTCCCAAGAGACTGGCAGAACCCTTGTCAAAATCTTCTCAACTTTGTCTTCTTCAAGAATAACCCTTCCAAGAGATTTAAGTTCATTTGTTAGTGTTGTGAACCTTGTGTACATCTCCTGGATGGTTTCTCCTTCCATCATGGTGAAATTCTCATATTGAGAATATAGCAGTGTTCCTCTTGATCTCTTTACTTGAGGAGTTCCTTCATGAGCCACTTGTAAAGTGTCCCATATCTCCTTAGCAGTGGTACAGCTTTGAATTCTACTGTACTCGTCTGGACCAAGTCCACACACAAGCCATTTCTTGGCCTTAGCATTTTTCTCCCATTTTCTTAAATCCTCAGCAGTGCAGTCAGCTCTAGTTTTTGGCACATCCACTCCTTCAGAATTCTTCTTTGTAGTTGCTAGAGGACCATCAGTGACTATGTCCCAGAGTTCATAGTCTTCTCCTATGATGTGATCTCTCATCCTGTTTTTCCACCAAGAGTAGTACTGACCATTAAAGAGTGGAGGCGTATCAGTGGATTGCCCTTCCCAGTTTCCAGGTGGTGCACTCATCTTGATCTGTTCCTAAGGTGTTAGCCTCTTCAAGGATAACATGCTCTGATACCAATTGATGTTCTAAACGTCAATACCACACAAGAGGGGGGTGATTTGTGTGGTACCCAATTTTCGCTTTAGAAGAACCTGGTTCTTCTAGGTGTACTAACTACTGTTGTTTGCGGAATAATAAATACAAAAAATAAAGAACACAGAGATTTTTACGTGGAAAACACCTGGCTCAAAAGGTGAAAAAACCACGACCTACTACTCAGTAGGATTTTCCAAACTTCCACTAAAATCACTGAGCCAAAACAGCATTTACAAAACTCTTTGTAAACCTAAGGATTAACTCTAATCCCGTTGTGGCAACCAACCTCTAACTGCTGCGACAACTTCAAGTTAACTCTAACTTGAATACTCAAAATACCTATTACAATTGCTTCTATATAAAGCTGAAAGGTACAATATGAAAACACCTACTACAATTGAACTAGAAATAAAGAAAGATACATAAAACTCTTTATGAAGCTGTTGGTTCTTCAATCTGGTTCATGTAGCTTCAGGTTTGCACGCTTCAATCACACACGAATTGCTTGCAAAAAGCCTTGCTTATTTTGCTCTCAATTCACGTTTAACTTCTGCGTTTTTGTGCAACCCTTTAATGTGAGAACCTCCTGCAATTTATAGAGTTAGTAGATGAAGAAATAACTAGAGTTCTGATGCAACTCTTCCTTGGTGGAAGAGTTCTAGTTGATTTCAACTTCTAACTCCTTCCCTATCTTGGATAGTGTTCTCTTTGATTAAGAACTCCTTCTCCTTATCAATTATGCAACCTTTTCGATCAGGAGATATTAAATACACCAAGTTAAGCTTATCTCCTTCACGTGCATCCCACATGCTTGAATCTGCCCGTTTTTGTGAACCTGAGGGATGGACCACTGGATGGACCTGGTTCATGTCTGAGTTCCTTTGTCAGTCTTCAAAACTAACCTTTACTTGGGCCAACAAATTCCCCCTTTTTGATGATGACAAAAACTGTGCTTTTCATACACTTAGGCCCTGCCAGAACTCAGCTCAAACATCAACACAATGTTAGAAACATTTTTCCTTTATATCACTTATCATCAAGGACCAGGTACATTAGGTTATAAACATCACTGTTCAAAGTGTAAACATCACTTGTTTAAAGTACAACCTTTTTTCCCCCGTTTGGCATCATTGAAAAGTTGCATAAAAAATGTGAGATAACCAAATTTTAAAACTTACTCATGGCCACTGAGGCTACTTCAAATGCAATCATGGATTAATCATCATAGATCAAGCTAAGAATTTTAACCATCAAAGAAATATAAACAAACAGTTAGAGCAAAAGGCAGTGAATTTCATTGATGATTGATAAGATTCTACCACAAAGCATAAGAAGAAATAAAAATACTGAAAACATGAGCAAAAGAAACAAAAATTCTCGAATTGGGTCACTGGTTGATCTACACTAGGCTAGGATTTAAGGTTTGGAAGAGGTAGGGGCTGGGTTATTTGCTTGGAGAAGTTTCAGCATGTCTTGAAGAATTCCATCATTCTTCTCCTTTTCCCTTGCAAGTTCAGTTCTGAGAACATCTCTCTCAGATTCTATCTCAACCAATCGTGTCTTCAGCCTTGCTATCTTAGCATCCTTTGCCTCACTCTCCTGTAATAGAGCTCTGACCTTGCTATTGATAGGTGTCCTTTTAGATGAACCAGGTTCATTAGGAATGACATTGACTTCATAATCGCAAGCAAACAGAGTATTAACCCCGAAATGATCCTTGCTTGTACCTTGAAATGTGCAAGCACAATTGTGAGAATGAAACCATAGGGAATGGCATGAGTTTTGATGCCATTGATAACCTTATCAGTAGGTCCAAGAGGTTTTCCTGTTCAGATGGAACAGGTTCATCTATATTTCTCAAGTTGAACCTACCCCTCAGCAGCTTCCCACTTCCCCTGTTTTGCTCACACTCTCTTCTATTTCAGTAAATTCCTCTCCCCAAACAACCATTGCACCAGTTTCTTTTGTTCGACCAACAGGAGTGGGTGAAGAATCAACCACTCTTTTACCATTTCCCCTCACAACACTCCTAGCACCCTTGCTCTCTTTTTCTTTTTCTTTTTTATTTTTTTTATTTTTACCACCAACTTCTCCAGATTCTATAGTCTCAACACCTGCTATAGATACTACCAGTACAAATCTATTCTCTAAATTTGCAGCCACTTCAAAAATTATCTCGGGAGTAACTTTAGAATCAGAAGATACCTGTTCAGTTTCGGGATACCTACTTTCTTCCCCCTTAGTAGCAGACTTAAATGAATCATCAGATTTCTGGGATTCTTCTTCTCTACCTGCTTTCAATTGCTTGTTTATTTTCTTGATCTGCTATCCTTCAGCGACAATCTTACGAGCCATCCTTACGAGCCATCATCTTTACTCTACTTTTCTTAGAGATTGGTGTTGTAGAAGGTGTGGAAGTGGTTTCCTGTGGTGGTCATGAAGGATTTTCATAAGTGTTCGACATATCTGGGCTAGGGTATGGAAGATAAGAGAATTAGATTGTGTTTGGAAGATGAAAGAAGAATGAGAGTTTTTGACGGCTTGAGAGAGATGAGGTAAGGAATACACTAAAGCTGATCAATATATAGGGGAATAATTGATGGGGTAACTACAGCTTTTCAGACTCTTCGAAGTTTAATTAAACTGAAATTCAGTTTTGAAGAGACGTTGGAGTGTATCCCTAGAACATAGATACTTCCATTCGGTTGGAACTCTTTTGAACAGGACTGGTTCACTTGTAACGGATAAGTCCAAAAGGAGTTTGGTATTTGGTAGGACTCTGCTCATGATCCAAATATAGTTATTTCAAATTATACAGAGTGTAGAAAACATACCGTATTATCTTGATGAACCAGGTTCTTAACTGATATTTCTCTTGTGTGAGTCTAAATTTGCCAAAATAGAGAAAATATCATTAGAGATTAATGATTCATTTTAACACATGGCACGAGAGTATACTATGGAAAGTATGAGACTGAGCAAGATTTAATTTAATTATACACAATTTACAGACTTTCTAACCAAATTTTTTTTTCAATTTTTTTCATTCATTTTTTTCGTTTAACCTTGAACTGGTCCTTTTAGGTGATCTTAATCATCCCTAATTCTACCCTGTTCCTCTCAAAGTGATCTCTACCTAAGGATTTTGTGAAGATGTCAGCAATTTGCTTGTCAGTAGCACAAAACTCCATAGTGATCAAGCCTTTCTCATAGTTGTCCCTCAAAAACTGGTGTCTAATATCTATGTGCTTAGTTCTCTTATGATGAACCAGATTCTTAGTCATACTAAAAGCACTAGTGTTATCACAGAAAATAGGGATGCAACCAACTTCAATACGAAAATACATCAACTGCTGCTTGATCCACAACAATTGAGCACAATCATGAAGCAGCAGTAGCATACTTAGCTTCAGCAGTAGATAAGGCCATTGAATTTTGCTTTTAGTAGCCCATGACACAAGACATGAACAAGGAAGTGTGCCATACCTGAGGTGCTCTTCCTATCCACAAGGAAACCTGCAAAATCAGCGTCATCATATCCCACTAGGTTAAAATTACTACCTTTTGGATACCAAAGACAAAGGTCAGTGGTGCCTTTCAAGTATCTCAATATTCTCTTTACATTAGTCAAGTGGGACTCCTTTGAATTTGCCTGAAATCGAGCACAAAGACCTACACTGCACACAATGTCAGGTCTGCTAGTAGTGAGATATAAAAGAGAACCAATCATTTCCCTATACAACTTCTGATCAACAGATGAACCGGGTTCATCTATATCCAATTTCGTGGATGTTGCAATAGGAGTGTCAATTTCTTTGGATGTTCCTTCCTGGTTTTGTTACTGAGGAATAGATTCATGGACAGGTTCCCTCGAGGTTTGAGGATCAGTTCCTCTCTAGTCAGTTCCCCCTGTCATGTTGCCCCGGGTAGGAGAACCTGTTCCATCACCTGTTCCTTCTTCTGGTGCAGCTTCAGTCTGGGCTGTAATTTCATTTTAAAATTCTTACCAGCCCAATTGCTTCATCTTCATGTTCCTGTCTCTCAGAAAGAGTGTTAGTTTCATCAAAAATCACATGTACACTTTCTTCTACACACATAGTTCTTTTGTTATTGATCTTATAAGCTTTACTATGTGAAGAACATCCCAAGAATACTCCCTCATCACTTCTGGGATCATACTTACCTAGGGAGTCTTTGCCANAAAAAGACAATTAAAAAGAAAAATAAAGTATAGTAAAATTTACAAACTGAAAATATATACTTGGATCAAATGTAATAAATTCATGATCTATAGATACCTTGACGTTTGTCTTCACTGTGATTTTGCCAGGCTGCATGCCTTGTCGATATCAGCAGCTCCAGCTTCATTCAATTGTGCAGCAACGTCGAGGAGCATTGGAGTATTCTCTGGAAGGATTTACTCAACTCTATCTTCATTCAATTCAGCATCATCACAGAGTTTTTGAGTTTTATCATTTGAAGCACAACTATTTTCAACTTCCAATGCATATTCATAAAGAGGGGGAGGGATCTACACCTAAAATTTCTTCTCAAAGCTATTGCGTCCGCAAACCGATTGCCTTTCCCAATAGTGGTACACACACCACTCGATGCCAGTTCTTCAGTACCAACAGTTTCATGATCTCCATCGCCAAACAAATTGCCTTTTGCAATATCACTTCCCAAAGCACCCATGTCTTTTACCACCTCTGCTTAATATTCTCATTGGACCACAGAGATCCATATGGACCAGTTCCATCGTTCTGGTGGTACTTACCACTTTCTTGCATTTAAAAGAGGATCTTAACTGCTTCCCCCTTGCACAAGCCTCACAAACTTTGTCTTCCTTGAACTTGATGTTAGGCAGCCCTATCACCAGGTCCTTGGAGACTAATTTGTTGAGTTGACTCAGACTTGCATGTCCAAGTCTCTTGTGCCAAAGGAGGGGATCATTGTCCAACACACTTAAGCAAGTGAGTTCATTTTATGAAAGTGTGGACAAATCTATAATGCATGTATTGTTTACTCTTTTTCCCTGCAAAACAATCTTGTCAATGGTAAGATTAATCACAAAATATTTGGTAGTGGTGAATGCTACCAAGTTACCTTTATCACATAATTGTGATACACTAATTAGACTGTACTTTAGACCATCTATTAAGTAGACATTCTCAATAGAGTGAGAATTCTTATCTACCTTTCCAACCCCAATGATCTCACTTTTCTTCCCATTTATAAAGGAGACATTACCTCCTTTGAGGTCCTCAAGTGAAAGGAACTGGTTCTTGCTTCCTGTCATATGCTTTGAGCAGCCACTATCCATGTACCATATTTGGCTGCTCCCTTTCACTTGGACCCATAAAAGGAAACCAGGGGTTAGTCTTAGGAACCCAAACTAGTTTGGGTCCCTTTCTATAGGCAAAAGGGTGAATCAAATTCTTTTTAGCCCAACCTGGCAGCCTATTTTTCCCTTGAACAAATTCTTTATTCTTTTGACTAGCCTTTTCTTTTGTAATACATTCACTTTTATAGTGACCAGTTTTACCACAATGTGTGCAAATTTTGTTCTCAGGAAGTGTGAGGTACTTGCTTTTAGGGTCCCACTTTGGTGTTTGAGTCCCATAGACAAGTCCTCTTTTGTTGCTACTGTGATGGTCTTGCAACCAAGAGAGTGCATCAGAGGCCTTGTTCCATTTGCAAGTTCTATCTAATTCATGTTTCACCTTTCCTAGATCTTCTTTTAGGACTTTAATCTGCTCATCTCTTTTGTACAACTCATCTTTCATTTTTCCTACATTTTCTTCTAAAGTGAGTTGTGTGTGATCAGATTTCTTTTTACCAGTTCCTAATTTCAATTTTAGATTTTCAGATTTAAGCTCTAGGACTGTGGTGTCAAGTTCATGAACCTGGTTCTTCAACTCAACATTTTTACTATCACTCTCATTAGCCCTAGATTCTAGATTTTTGCACTTCTCATTGTTAATTATCTCAGACTCATCAATGAAGTCTAGCAATAGCTCAGACAACCTTTCTTTAGACAGGAATTTAATCTTGTCTTTGAGATGAAGGACACTTACCTCTTGTTCATCATCTGATTCTCTGATGGCCATAAGTGCTTGTTCATTTTCAGCTTCATCTTCTGAGTCCTCATCTGATGTTTCTCCCCAGGCAGCAACCATAGCCTTTATTGATCCTTTGTTCTTCTTGGGTTGAACCTGTTCCTTCTTCCTGTTCCTTCGTTCAGCTCTTTCCTTCTTCCATTCAATTTCCCATTGAGGGCAATTTTTGATGTGGTGATCAGTCTTCCCACACTTGTAGAACCCCTCATTTTTTTGTTTTTCAGGAACCCTTGGTTTGTTGTAGCTTCCACTTCTTGAAGGACCATTTTCTCTCATTAGGTACTTCTTAAAATCCTTTGTGATCATGGTCATTTCATCCTTATCTAGATCAGCACCTTCAGTGATTCTGAATGCCATGCTCCTTTCCTTCTTAGGTGCATCCATCTTCATGGTTTGCCTTCTAAGTTCATAGGCAGTGAGATTTCCAATTAGCTCATCCAATTTAAGAGTGGCAATGTTCTTTGATTCCTGAATAGCTGTGATTTTGCTTTCCCAAGAGATTGGCAGTACCCTTGTCAAAATCTTCTCAACTTTGTCTTCTTCAAGAATAACCCTTCCAAGAGACTTAAGTTCATTTGTTAATGTGGTGAACCTTGTATACATCTCTTGATGGTTTCCCCTTCATTCATGGTGAAATTCTCATATTGAGAATACAGCAGTGTTCCTCTGGACCTCTTCGCTTGAGGTGTTCCTTCATGAGCCACTTGCAAAGTGTCCCAGATTTCCTTAGTAGTGGTACAGCTTTGAATTCTACTGTACTCGTTTGGACCAAGTCCACACACAAGCCATTTCTTGGCCTTTGCATTCTTTTCCCACTTCCTCAAGTCCTCAGCAGTGCAGTCAGCTCTTGACTTTGGCACATCCACTCCTTCAGCATTCTTCTTTGTAGTTGCTAGAGGACCATCAGTGACTATGTCCCAGAGTTTATAGTCTTCTCCTATGATGTGATCTCTCATCCTGTTTTTCCACCAAGAGTAGTAGTGGCCATTAAAGAGTGGAGGCCTATCAGTGGATTGCCCTTCCCAGTTCCCCGGTGGCGCACTCATGTTGATCTTTTCCTACGGTGTTAGGCTCTTCAAGGATAACCTGCTCTGATACCAATTGATGTTCTAAATGTCAATACCATACAAGAGGGGGTGATTTGTGTGGTACCCAATTTTCGCTCTAGAAGAACCTGGTTCTTCTAGGTGTACTAACTACTGCTGTTTGCGGAATAATAAATACAGAAAATAAAGAACACAGAGATTTTTACATGGAAAACACCTCGCTCAAAAGGTGAAAAAACCACGACCTACTACTCAGTAGGATTTTCCCAAACTTCCACTAAAATCACTGAGTCAAAACAGCATTTACAAAACTCTTGTAAACCTAAGGATTAACTCTAATCCCGTTGTGGCAACCAGCCTCTAACTGCTACGACAACTTCAAGTTAACTCTAACTTGAATACTCAATATACCTATTACAATTGCTTCTAGATAAAGCTGAAAGGTACAATATGAAAAACCTACTACAATTGAACTAGAAATAAAGAAAGACACATAAAACTCTTTATGGAGCTGGTTCTTCAATCTGGTTCATGTAGCTTCTGGTTTGCACACTTGAATCACACACGAACTGCTTGCAAAAATCCTTGCTATTTTGCTCCCAATTCACGTTTTACTTCTGCATTTTTGTGCAACCAATTTAATGTGAGAACATCCTGCAATTTATAGAGTTAGTAGATGAAGAAATAACTAGAGTTCTGATGCAACTCTTCCTTGGTGGAAGAGTTCTAGTTGATTTCAACTTCTAACTCCTTCCCTATCTTGGATAGTGTTCTCTTTGATTAAGGACTCCTTCTCCTTATCAATTATGCAAACTTTTTGATCAGGACATATTAAATACACCAAGTTAAGCTTATCTCCTTCACGTGCATCCCACATGCTTGAATCTGCCCGTTTTTGTGAATCTGAGAGATGGACCACTGGATGGACCTGGTTCATGTCTGAGTTCCTTTGTCAGTCTTCAAAACAAACCTTTACTTGGGCCAACATTTATAAACATAGGACCCCTTCTCCCCTTTATCTTTTTACTTGTTTATTTCGAAAACTGCTTTTTCTCAAATTTCAGCTTTTTTAACTGCTACTTCCAGCAACTATGTAAAATTTCTCCCTCTTTTCACTCGTTTATTCTGAATTTTAAAACTACTTTCTTCGCCAAATTTCAGCCTCTTTAACTTCGTTTAGTTTCAAATTATTTGCAACTATTATATGAAAACCCCCTCGTATTTGTAATTCTTGCTTGTTTACTTGTTGTTTGCACTTAAAGTCAAAATTGTAACATGGCCAGGAACCACACTAGTGGATCTTGAGGGGTGCCTAACACCTTCCCCTCGAGATAATTTCTAGCCCTTACCCAAACTCTGGTTCTTCATATCAAATTCTTTTAAATTGTCCTAATGCACTATAATCATTAGGTGGCGACTCTTCAATTCCAAAACCCAATTCCCAAACTGGAATGGAGTTGTCTTTTCCAAAAAATGTCGTAAACCCGATTTCTTGGGAAAAAGGGGGCGTCGACAGCATGGCGACTCCGCTGGGGATTCTTTAGGCTTTTACCATTTCATGTTATATGTGACTTTATTGTTTTCTTTTATTGCTTTTGTTTAATGCCTTTATTCGAAACTGACTTGTTTCTTTTGTTTCTTTTTCTTTAATTACTTTCATTTACCGCTTTCCATCAATGCCGTTGTAATTTTTGAGCAATTATTGTAAACATTTATTGTATGAACGTGAAAATACATGTCAATTTGTTTCATTCTTGTAAACTGCATCTTCAACATCATATTCCACTCGTGCCAAACAAATACTATAGCAACGCTTATAATGAGTAGTTTCGCTCTTCCAATACTATCACCCCTTAAATTTGGAATAGGCGTATTTGCAGTAAAACCAGTCGATCAGCGGTGCAGTCGACGGTTCCGTGCCTTTCCCTCTTGAGTTGTCCGCTCAAGGGTACCTGTCTAATACCCCAATATAAACCTTACTCCGTTTAAACTGTACATGCATCATGGTCAAACCTAGCCGAGTCAGTTATGTTGTCCACATAATGACTCATTAGGATAGCCTTGTCCAAAGTCCACCGGGTTTCCTTGAAACCCAAACGGACACCTCCATGTTTTAAGCAATTATTTGGAGAACTAAATGCTTGCTATGCTAATTATTGGTCTAAATAGTCGAGTCTAGTGGGGTGAGGGCCTAACGCTTTGTTTTGCAGAAAATGAGGTACGAAGTCCCCAGATTTGGCATGGTAACCAACATTCATCCAAGACTGCTGAATTGGTGGAAAGACCTCGACTCCAGTGATCAGACGCTCGTCCGCAAGTACTTAGGGAATTTGCCTTCTCTTCTAGAAATTCAGCCTGATAACAGAATCATAGAGGCTGTGACATTATTCTGGGATAGTGACAAGTCCGTGTTCCGCTTCGGGGACCTTGAAATGACTCCTCTGGGATAGCTGGCATTCCTTGGGAGACTCCGGGTTTGCTTATGCCAGAGAACCGCAAAGGTAGGGGTTTCCTTAAGATGATGGGACTGAAGAAGAACCCAGATTTAACCTGTTTGAAAGACTCTTACATCCCATTCGACTATCTGTACGAGAGGTACGACCATAGCAAGTCATACCGCACCTATTCAGATGAGTTCGCTATCACCTCATTGGGGCATGTCCACAGAAGGGTCTTCATTTTTATGTTTTGCTTTTTGGGAATGATGGTGTTCCCTATGAAGAAGGCTAGGATCCACACCAGACTGGCCATGGTAACTAAGACTTTGATGGAAGGAATTGGCGGGCAGACTTTCAGCATAGTGTCCATGATCATTGCCGAGATATACCGCGCCTTGGACAACTGTCAGCAAAAGGGCAGTCATTTTGAGGGTTGCAACTTATTACTTCAGCTCTGGCTCATGGAACACCTCCAGAAAGGGAAATACTGATAGGAGGTCCTACGCAGAGACTGGGATGATCACATCGCCTTCCACCAGCCAAGGCATATGAATTATATGCCTAAAATGTTAGCTCAGCCAGAGGACGCCAGAGGATGGGTAGAATTATTTGAAAATATGAAAGAAGACCAGGTACAATGGATGGTCGAGTGGTTCCCCACGGATGAATTCATTGTTCGATCCCGAGACGCACCGTTTCTCATACTAATTGGTTTGAGAGGAACTTATCCTTACGTTCCTCTCCGAGCCATGAGGCAGGCCGGAAGAAAGCAAATCATACCAAGGGTCGACAAAATGAGTCACTTCAGGGCTGATTTCCAGGACGATGATAGCCCTCACAGGTGCCAAGCTCAGCACTTGTGGCACTGCAAACTCGTTTTGGGGAGAGAATCTATTGAGCCAGACAGGTATCACGCCGGTTGTGTGCCACACTATTCGGGTTGGTTGGAAGACAATGGCATGGGTCAGCCCGGGTTCGTTCGAGGTCACAGAATTATCGACGAACACGTTGAAGCACGGGTTAAGTATTATCAACTGCGCAAGAGAATTCGAGAGTCTGAAAGTGAGCACCGGGAAATACAAGAAGCCCATCAGAAGTTGATCGAGCGACTAGGGTATTTGGAGCGGGGTCTAGTGGAGCTGGAAGGGAAATTCATCAAGAGGATTGAAGACTGCCAAAACGCTGAAGGAAATGCAGGCAGACATTTGGCCCAAGCTTATTTGCTGCTAGGACTACGCGAGCTGGTGAAGCTGTTCGAGGGAGATGCCAAATCTGGGGAAGGTCCCTCTGGGACCAAGTAGTTAGGAGTCCTTTTATTCTTTATTTTAATGTAGTAAGGCCAATGGCCAATAGTGACACTTTACTTTCTATTATTTAGAGTCGTTTTGGATTCGTCTTATTTTTATCAATAAAATGAGGCATTTAGCATTATAAGTTCTCCAAAACTATTTGACGCTAGGCCTACCTCGGGCACAACGAGGCACCAAAGTTAGGACGCGATTTATATTCTTGCACAATGTGTTTAAATACTGCAATATTTTTTCCTCATAACCTGCACTAACTTGTTACCTTTTGTTTTTCTTTTATTTTCTATTCCCCTCCCCAAAGGTTAGTTCGTGCATTCTGCATCATCATCATACTCCACAAGATCCAAGGGCCCTCTACCTCCTCCTCCTCCGAGTCCTATCCGGAACAAGAACAAAGGTAGAATGGGAGATCCGAGCGCCAGAAGGAAATTGAGGTTCCTTAGGGTACCCCGGTTGCTAAGGAAACTGCTACCCAACTCGAGCAAAAATTATTAAAGTTCCAAGAAGAACTGGAGCAGGTTCGGAACTTGGCGAACCTGTCATTTTCTCTTACCGCTCCTGATGTCAACACCCAGAATCCCGCACCTCCACAAAACACCCCACAACCACAGATACAACCCACTCATACCCAACACTGCAACGCATGCCACACTCCGAACAATACTCCACTACTCATTCCCGAGCCACTGAACACCACAAATGACCATCTCCACAACACTCCTATTTACGTGGATACTGTACCCCATTATACTCAACCAATCTCAAGTGCACCTGAGTCTGATGACAAAGACTCCCTTATCAGGAACTTAGCAGCAGAACTCAAGAAATTGACCAGCCGAGTTTAGGGCGTGGAAGGTAACAAAGGTATCGAGGGGTTAAATTATGAAGACCTCTGCATTCAGCCATATGTTGAACTTCCGTAGGGGTACAAACCTCCCAAGTTTGATATGTTCGATGGAACAGGAGATCCCAGGGTCCACCTGAGGACATATTGCGATAAGCTGGTCGGAGTCGGAAAAGATGAGAAGATCCGTATGAAGCTCTTCATGAGAAGTCTGAAGGGGGATGCTTTATCCTGGTACATCAGCCAGACCCCAAGAAATGGACAAGCTGGGTAGGCATGGCCTCGGATTTCATGGATAGATTCCGATTCAATACAGAGAATGCACCGGATGTATTCTACATCCAGAATTTGAAGAAGAAATCTACCGAAACATTCCGCGAGTATGCTACTCATTGGAGGTCAGAAGCTGCAAAGGTCAGGCCGGCCCTAGAAGAAGAACAGATGAACAGGTTCTTCGTCCGGGCTCAAGATCCCCAATATTACGAGAGGTTGATGCTAATCGAGGGTCAGAAGTTCTCCGATATCATCAAACTGGGAGAAAGAATCGAAGAAGGCATTAAGAATGGTATGGTTACTAATCTTGAAGCATTACAGGCCACCAATAAGGCTTTACAATCCGGTGGCACGTCCAAGAAGAAAGATGTGAGTGCCGTAATGGTCGCACAGGGAGCCAAATCACCACTAAAATACCACACCTACCCATCACCTCCACTTACATATCAGCCTATCCCGAATTACCAAGCACCCACACCCTCCTATCCAAATCCACCTCCCGTCTACCAATCATCTCCAACTCTCACATATCAACCCACCTCATCAAGATACTCTCAACCAGCACCTGTCTACCAAGCTTATAATGCTCAACCCTCTCATTACCAATCACCTCCCACCCGCCAAAATTTCCCCAAACCGAGGCCAAATTTCGATCGCAGACCTCCCAGACAATACACAGCCATCGCTGAACCAATTGATCAGATGTACGAGAGACTTAAAACTGCTGGTTACGTCACCCCTATCCCAGCCATAACTCTAGAGAATCCTTCCCAGTGGGTCAACCCTAATAAGACATGTGCGTACCATTCCGGCATGAAGGGACACACCCTCGACGAGTGCCG
>NW_017676490.1:26934-29452 GCF_001879085.1 Nicotiana attenuata
TTGGACCATCAAAGTCAAGCATTCAGATGCATCGCAAGACAGAGACGTGATGAGTTCTTGGAAGGCTCAACTATATCAGCCGGTTCATAGCCCATTCCACAGTCATTTGTGAACCCATCTTTAAGATGTTGAAGAAAGACGCTGCTACTAAGTGGACTGATGATTGTCAGAAAGCCTTTGACAGAATCAAGGAATACCTGTCAACTCCGCCAGTCTTGGTTCCGCCCGAGCCAGGAAAGCCTCTATTGCTTTACCTCGCGGTTTTGGATGGGGCATTCAGTTGTGTTCTGGGACAACATGATGAAACGGGGAGGAAGGAGCAAGCCATCTACTATCTCAGTAAGAAGTTCACCCCGTATGAGGCCCGGTATTCTTTATTGGAGCACACCTATTGTGCTCTAACTTGGGTAGCTCAGAAATTGAGGCATTATTTCTGTGCCTACACTACTTATCTCATATCCAGGATGGACCCGCTGAAGTACATCTTCCAGAAGCCCATGCCCACTGGCAAGCTCGCCAAGTGGCAAATCTTGCTGAGTGAATTCGACATAGTTTACGTGACTCAGAAAGCAATCAAGGGGCAAGCCATAGCAGATCACCTTGCTGAGAATCCTGTCGGCGGAGAATACGAACCCCTGAAAACGTATTTTCCTGATGAAGAAGTGTCCTTTGTAGGAGAAGATATTGCAGAATCCTACGAGGGTTGGAGGTTGTTTTTCGACGGAGCTGCAAATTTCAAAGGAGTTGGCATAGGAGCAGTCCTAGTATCAGAAACCGGCCAGCACTACTCGGTATCCGCCAAGCTCAGATTCCCTTGCACCAACAACATGGCCGAATACGAAGCCTGCATCCTGGGGCTCAAGATGGCCATCGACATGAACATTCAGGAGCTGCTAGTGATCGGGGATTCAGACTTGCTCATACATCAGGTTCGAGAAGAATGGGCAACCAAGAACTCTAAGATACTTCCCTATTTGCATCACATACAGGAGTTAAGGAAAAGATCACAAAGACGGAATTTCAGCATGTCCCAGGGTCCAGAACGAGTTCGCTGATGCATTAGCTACATTATCAGCCATGATCCAACATCCAGACACAAATTTCATTGATCCCATCCCAGTAAAGATTTATGATCAGCCAACTTATTGTGCTCACGTTGAGGAAGAAGCAGACAAAAAACCATGGTTCCACGACATCAAAAAGTACTTGACAACAGGAGAATATACAGAACTTGCCAACGCTACTCAGAAGCGCACACTTCGGAGATTATCCAACAACTTCTTTCACAGTGGGGGAATCCTGTACAGGAGGACTCCCGATTTGGGTTTGCTAAGGTGTGTCAAAGCAAAAGAAGCATTGAGACTATTGGACGAAGTGCACGCAGGGACCTGCGGGCCGCACATGAATGGTTTTGTCTTAGCAAAGAAGATACTCCGAGCAGGCTATTTCTGGATGACTATGGAAACAGACTGTATCCAGTATTTTCGCAAGTGCCATCGCTGTCAGATACATGCAGATATGATAAAGGTGCCTCCAAACAAGCTTACTGCAACAAGCTCACCATGGCCATTCGCCGCCTGGGGAATGGACGTCATTGGACCTATCGAGCCTGCCGCATCAAACAGGCACAGGTTTATCCTGGTGGCAATCGATTATTTCACTAAATGGGTTGAAGCAGCGTCATACAAGGCGGTGACTAAGAAAGTTGTGGCAGATTTCGTCCGTGACCGTATTGTTTGCCGATTCGGAATTCCGGAATTAATCATCACCGATAATGGTTCCAATCTCAACAACGACTTGATGAAAGCCATGTGCGAGTCATTCAAGATCAAACACGAGAATTCTACAGCCTACAGGCCTCAGATGAATGGAGCTGTAGAGGCAGCCAACAAGAATATCAAGAAGAAATGAAGGAAGATGGTCGAAAGTCACAAACAATGGAATGAGAGGTTATCATTTGCCCTACCGGGATACCGCACCACGGTCCGCACATCGACCGGAGCAACTCCATACATGCTGGTTTATGGTACAGAGGCGGTCATCTCCGCCGAGGTAGAAATTCCCTCCTTGAGGATCATACAAGAAGCAGAGTTGGACGACGCAGAGTGGGTAAAAGGTCGCTACGAGCAGTTAGCCCTTATAGATGGGAAAAGGATGAATGCAGTTTGCCACGGTCAGTTGTATAAGAACAGAATGTCCCGAGCCTTCAACAAAAGAGTTAAGCCAAGGAAGTTTACACCAGGGCAGCTGGTGTTGAAGAAAATATTCCCACATCAAGATGAAGCCAAGGGAAAATTCTCTCCCAACTGGCAGGGTCTGTACATGGTTCACCGAGTTCTAACTGGAGGAGCCCTTATTCTAGCAGAAATGGACGGAGAAGTTTGGCCAAAGCCAATCAATTCAGATGCAGTGAAGCGATACTATGTGTAACCACTTACGATTCCTTTTATGATGTATTTGAACTACGCCTGACCTGATTCCCGTTTAAGAGGGGATACGTAGGCGGCCCTATGGGTTC
>NW_017676490.1:32199-34992 GCF_001879085.1 Nicotiana attenuata
TGAGCCGTTGATCATTTTGATCAACGGCCCAGGCTCCCCCTTACCATTTTTAATTCTAAACGACCCCCCAAACCCTCCCCATTTTCTCAAAGACCGCCGCCTCTAATCCCTCGTCTCTCTCAAACGCTCTCACCCACCTGAAACCCTAATAGCCGCCTACCCCCTCTTCGACCTCAAATCACCGGAATCCAGGGCTAATCTAACCATGGACGACCTCTACTCACCACCTACTGCTCCGACACGCCTGCTCACTAAAGATTCAAGGCTAGACCTCAAGGGTCTTCATCCAGACCTTGGTCGATTCGAGATTCTTTGGTCGTTTCCGGCCTTGCTCCGGCATATCTTGGCCTCTTGAGCCTGGATTCGACCTTATCAACTCAGATCCGTTCTCGTGACTTCCAAGCCTTTCTCGTCCTTTAGGGTTCTCAGAAGCCCTAGCCTATTCGAGGTTCCTTTTCGTTTATTCTTTTAGATCTGTGCTAGATCTACGCTGCTGGTAACATTTTAGAGTTTTTCCCCAAATTTCCTTTTTCAAAACTGTTCAAATCAATTTTAGGGTTTTCATAAAATGGCTCCTAAAATGTTTTCTGATTCTTGTACTCTCCCTTATGTGTGTTTATGCTCGTTGTTTTATTTCCTATTATGTTCGAGGCTGTTCTCTTGTTTCTTATCGGATTTCTACAGAGATTCTTTTACATTCTGTGTTCACATGCTAGCCTAGGTTGTTGACTTACTTTTTGCTATATGTGTTCAGGCTCATGCTTTAATTTTGTTTCTAAAGTTCCGCTGATCATGTTCTTTCCTACCTTTGTCTTAACGCTCGTGGTTTTCTCTTGTTTCTGTTTATGCATGTCTGCATATCTCTGTGACCTTTTATGACATTCTAGAACTTGCATGTCAGGAATCTTGATTTCTTTTGAGGTTTCTGAATGTTTCTTCTAAGGTTATCTGCTATGTGTTTTGTCTGGTTCTCATCTCTAAATTGGTTTAACCTCGCATGCCTAATGTTTGTGCGCTCTTTATACGCGCTGAATGTCCCTCTAAAATAACCATAGATTCGGGTCTAATTTCAGACTTCTTTGTGTAAGCATGATTGATTCTTTCCTTATTTTATTTGAAAACTCTTTTTAACCTTTCGATTCCCCTATTTCAGACTTGGTTCAGGGGCAATTTTGAATCCCCGATTCCCTGATTTACTACGTACCAATTGATTTACTTTGTCCTTGCCTTATTTACTTGACCGTGTATTTCAAATTTTCTTTCCTTAATTAAAACCCCTATGTATTTACCCCTTATTTGTATGCTATGCACAATATGCTTATTTGATCTCCTTCGTTAAAAAAAAAAAACTCTTGCCCTCTACCGTTCAAATTTGAATTCCTCAATTAATGGGATTTTCCCTACTGATTGATTCTAATTGATACATGGTTATTTTCTTACCTTGTTCCCTGCCTGATTTCAAACAATAAATACTCTCCTCCCTTCTCTTTGAACACACACGAATACAGAACGCAATCTGAGTTCACAAATCACTCTCACTTAAAAACTCTCTCTCTTTTACTTGTGCTGTTGTGGACTTTGTTTACTCTACTTTCTCCTGCACTCTTTTGCTTTTCTACTAGTATGTCTCAATTAGTTTACATGTCTCCACCACAATGTGTTTACTTCTGCCCACTTCTGTCCAATTCTTTTAGTTGACATTTGTTTCTAGCATATTGTAACATGTTCCCACTTTCCTTTGTAATTCAATATTTAAATTATGTATGCATCCTGTCAGTTGCTTGTCATGAATTTGATACTTTATGAATCTCAAACCCTCATACCCCTTTATATGTGAGTTATGGCTCAGGGCATGACAACACTCTAATATTGTTGTCCATGATTCTGGATTGGATTCTTTGAATCCCAAACTCAATCAGTTCCCATTCCCTTTCCCCCTTTATGTGTTTTTGAGCTTTAGACTTGGGTCTGGCAGTGTCCTATTCATTGTCCAGACTTTGGTCTGACCTTCAAGGGTCTGCTCTTAATGTGTTTCACCAAGCAGGTGATCAGGGGTGTGCCAGCCTACTTTGTGGCTAGGTATGACCACAACCTGTCATGGCTCCACAATCCCTCCATCACTTTGCACTTACTCTTTGCTATTAAGTTCTGCCCCTCTCTTGCAAGCCATGCTTTGGGACCCCTGAGCTCCCTCTGAACTTGGATGCCTGAGAGCTGGCTCTTCCACACTGCACTGTTTGTATTCTAATGGTATCTTGGGTGTAAGCAATGCCGGGAATCCCTAAGATTCCTTGGAACTTTGAAACACCCTGGGTAAAGAGAAGGCTTTGGATATCTGGATCCCGGGAGTGGCTCAATCGCATATTATTAGACATTAAGGTTGAATTAGGCTGCTCGGATCTAGCTGTTAGCCTCTGATGTATTTTTTTCTACATTCTGTAATAACTTGTATAAACTCGGGGAGTATAGTAAAGCGATGTGGGAGGGGTCTTTACTTTCTTGCATCAAAAGGGTAGAAATCATGATCTTAGGACTTTATTATTTAACCATCTAGAGATCCTGCCTATAGGACCGTTTAATCACATAGAAAGCATGTCTATAGGACTTAACACTCACTTTCTGCAATTATGCATATAGAAATCCTGCCTATAGGAGTTAATTTTCTGCAAATTTATAGGTGTCATGCCTATAGGATGTGCATACGCATGACATTAGGCAAACTTTAGGTTTAATAAACAAGCATCCGTCCACAAGTTTTTTAACAAGTTCGGTAATCAATAACTTGTAGATATC